>NC_060176.1:71922541-71927541 GCF_021184085.1 Oncorhynchus gorbuscha
TCTTTCAAAGTTAATGTTTAATGTATCTCTCTTAACATTGTGATAATGCGCTGGGCTGATTTAACTGGGATGCCCCCACAGTAAAGAGTAAACGTCTGTGTTGTATGATGTGGAGACTCACCCCTCTTTGTGTATCAAATGCAGCATGCTGATGGGAAAACTGAAATAATATTCTGCACGCCATCCCCTGACTTACACACACCTTTTCTGTCTCTCTCCATCTCCCTCTTACACACACACATGCCCGTGTGCATGCAGGTAGCCTAGTGGTTAGAGCGTTGGACTAGTAACCGAAAGGTTGCAAGATTGAATCCCCAAGCAGACAAGGTACAAATCTGTCGTTCTGCACCTGAACAAGGCAGTTCATTGTTCCTAGGCCATCATTGAAAATAAGATTTTGTTCCTAACTGACTTGCCTGGTTAAATAAAGGTAAAATAAACACACAAAAACACACATGCAGCCAGTCCTTCCCAGGCTGTGTTATCTAGGACTGGTGTTTTACCTGTCAACGAGGAGGGGGGAGCAGGTTTACATGGCCTGATCAACAGGAGCTGCTGCAGGGTTAAAGTTAGGTATTTTTAAAGCGCTCTGTCCCTCCTGACAAGTGAGAAGGTATTGATCATTTTATTCTATTTGCCGTTTGCCTGCTCGGTCTCTCTCTGCTCTGCAGTCGATAGAGGGGGGATTGAGAGGGTCAGTTTATCCTCTGACCCTCCCTCCTGCGTATGGGCCTGACTGTGCCTGTTGTAACCCATGCCTCACATCCCTGATACAATTTTGATTATTTGCGAAGTGCTGCAGGGTCAGGGCCAATGTGTGAGTGTGTGTGTGTAGAGCCAGCTGATGCTGTCAGATAAGGTCTTAAGCCCTGTTGTTGTGGCTGTCCTAGCCCTTGTTTAGCCTGCGCGCGTGCCCGTGTGTGAGCGTGCCCGTGTGTGTGAGCGTGCCCGTGTGTGTGTGCCTGCCCGTGTGTGCGTGCCTGCCCGTGTGTGTGCGTGCCCGTGTGTGAGCGTGCCCGTGTGTGTGAGCGTGCCCGTGTGTGTGTGCCTGCCCGTGTGTGTGTGTGCCTGCCCGTGTGTGTGAGCGTGCCCGTGTGTGTGTGCCTGCCCGTGTGTGTGAGCGTGCCCGTGTGTGTGTGCGTGCCCGTGTGTGTGTGCCTGCCCGTGTGTGTGCGTGCCTTGTGTGTGTGCCTGCCCGTGTGTGTGAGCGTGCCCGTGTGTGTGTGCCTGCCCGTGTGTGTGAGCGTGCCCGTGTGTGTGTGCGTGCCCGTGTGTGTGTGCCTGCCCGTGTGTGTGCGTGCCCGTGTGTGTGTGCCTGCCCGTGTGTGTGCGTGCCCGTGTGTGTGTGCCTGCCCGTGTGTGTGCGTGCCTTGTGTGTGTGCCTGCCCGTGTGTGTGAGCGTGCCCGTGTGTGTGTGCCTGCCCGTGTGTGTGTGCCTGCCCGTGTGTGTGCGTGCCTTGTGTGTGCCTGCCCGTGTGTGTGCGTGCCTTGTGTGTGCCTGCCCGTGTGTGTGCGTGCCCGTGTGTGTGTGCCTGCCCGTGTGTGTGCGTGCCCGTGTGTGTGTGCCTGCCCGTGTGTGTGTGCCTGCCCGTGTGTGTGCGTGCCCGTGTGTGTGTGCCTGCCCGTGTGTGTGCGTGCCCGTGTGTGTGTGCCTGCCCGTGTGTGTGCGTGCCCGTGTGTGTGTGCCTGCCCGTGTGTGTGTGCCTGCCCGTGTGTGTGCGTGCCCGTGTGTGTGCCTGCCCGTGTGTGTGCGTGCCCGTGTGTGTGTGCCTGCCCGTGTGTGTGCGTGCCCGTGTGTGTGTGCCTGCCCGTGTGTGTGCGTGCCCGTGTGTGTGTGCCTGCCCGTGTGTGTGCGTGCCCGTGTGTGTGTGCCTGCCCGTGTGTGTGCGTGCCCGTGTGTGTGTGCCTGCCCGTGTGTGTGCGTGCCCGTGTGTGTGTGCCTGCCCGTGTGTGTGTGCCTGCCCGTGTGTGTGCGTGCCCGTGTGTGTGTGCCTGCCCGTGTGTGTGCGTGCCCGTGTGTGTGTGCCTGCCCTTGTGTGTGCCTGCCCGTGTGTGTGTGGTGTTGACTGATGCTGTCAGATAAGGTCTTAAGCCCTGTTGGCGTGGCTGTCCTAGCCCTTGTCTAGCACGTGTGTGTTTCCCAGGTCGGGTACTGACAGTGTCTCGTCCTCTAGAGATCACTCTGACCTGGACACCACTATGACCACTATGACCTGGACACTCTATGACCTTGCACTGTGTGGTGGGTACTTGTGTGTTGGTGTGTTTCAGAGTAGTAAGCAACATCCCTGTATACTTGTGTGTTTCAGGGTAGTAAGCAACATCCCTATATACTTGTGTGTTTCAGGGTAGTAAGCAACATCCCTGTATACTTGTGTGTTGGTGTGTTTCAGGGTAGTAAGCAACATCCCTATATACTTGTGTGTTTCAGGGTAGTAAGCAACATCCCTGTATACTTGTGTGTTGGTGTGTTTCAGGGTAGTAAGCAACATCCCTATATACTTGTGTGTTTCAGGGTAGTAAGCAACATCCCTGTATACGTGTGTGTTTCAGGGTAGTAAGCAACATCCCTGTATACTTGTGTGTTTCAGGGTAGTAAGCAACATCCCTGTATACTTGTGTGTTTGTGTGTTTCAGGGTAGTAACCAACATCCCTGTATACTTGTGTGTTTGTGTGTTTCAGGGTAGTAAGCAACATCCCTGTATACTTGTATACTTGTGGATTTCACTATTTCACTATTCATGTATTGTGTGTGTTGTGAATTAGCATTTGTGTTGCGTTGCTCATCAGTGTTTCTTCATTTCAGGGAGTTCGTGTGGGGATCAGACAACCCAGACAGGCTTCTCCTCAGAGAGAAAGGCGAGAAGGAGAGGGGGAGCGAGAGAGACCGAGAGATAATTATTCTCTTTCTGACTCACATTCAATGAAAACTGCATACAGCTGCCTATCAAAGGTTAACTCTTCCCACAGTTTGTTTATGCTACAAAGGAGAGACATTCAGGCGGCTGCTTTTTGTGTTTTGTTTGGATGTTTTCCACATTGTTCTGACCCGTGTTTGACCCAGGACTTTGTTTTCCTAAAGTTAACTTTCAATCATAAAAGCCAGCTGTTGTTTTTGTTTGGTTGTGAACATCTCTCCACTACCCTCCATCTGAGTCCACATTCCCTGCAAGCTGCTTCTGACACATGAGATTCACAGTTGCAATTTACAGTCGTACTTTTAAAGCGTATCAGATGGTACACTTCAGTGACTGGGGAGAAAGCAGCTGATATTAGGCATGTATTTATGGGTTTGTATTATCTCCACGGTCTGTCGTATGCACCTTTGTTGTACGTTCTTCCAACATTACCATGGCTTTCGGTTCATTTCCCAAGAATCCAACTTCAGAAGACTAATGTTCCCGTTTACAGTTTATCTGTTGAATTGAATTGTATTTGAATACTAACTATGGTCAAAAAGATACAGATTTTTTTAGTAGACAAAGGGACATACAGTTGAAGTCGGAAGTTTACATACACTTAGGTTGGAGTCATTAAAACTCATTTTTCAACCACTCCACAAATTTCTTGTTAACAAACTATAGTTTTGGCAAGTCGGTTAGAACATCTACTATGTGCATGAAACAAGTAATTTTTCCAACAATTGTTTAAGGGCAGATTATTTCATTTATAATTCACTGTATCGCAATTCCAGTGTGTCAGAAGTTTACAAACACTAAGTTGACTCTGCCTTTAAACAGCTTGGAATTTTCCAGAAAATGTCATGGCTTTAGAAGCTTCTTACATAATTTGAGTCAATTGGAGGTGTACCTGTGGATGTATTTCAAGGCCTACCTTCAAACTCAGTGCCTCTTTGCTTGACATCATGGGAAAATCAAAAGAAATCAACCAAGACCTCAGAAAATAAATAGTAGATTTCCACAAGTCTGTTTCATCATTGGGAGAAATTTCCAAACGCCTGAAGGTACCACGTTCATCTGTACAAACATTAGTATGCAAGTATGAACACCATGGGACCACGCAGCTGTCATACCACTCAGGAAGGAGACGCATTCTGTCTCCTAGAGATGAACGTACTTTGGTTTAAAAAGTGCAAATCAATCCCAGAACAACAGATGGAGGAAACAGGTACAAAAGTATCTATATCCACAGTAAAACGAGTCCTATATCGACATAGCCTGAAAGGCCGCTCAGCAAGGAAGAAGCCCCTGCTCCAAAACCACCATTAAAAAGCCATACTACTGTTTGCAACTGCACATGGGAACAAAGGTTGTACTTTTTTGATAAAGGTCCTCTTGTCTGATTAAACAAAAATAGAACTGTTTGGCCATAATGACCAACGTTATGTTTGGAGGAAAAGGGGGAGGCTTGCAAGCCGGAGAACACCATCCCAACCGTGAAGCACGGGAGTGGCAGCATCATGTTGTGGGGGTGCTTTGCTGCAGGAGGGACTGGTGCACTTCACAAAATAGATGGTATCGTGAGAAGGAAAATGATGTAGATATATTGAAGCAACATCTCAAAACATCAGTCATGAAGTTAAAGCTTGGTCACAAATGGGTCTGCCAAATGGACAATGACCCCAAGCATACTTCCAAAGTTTTGGCAAAATGGCTGCAAGACAACAAAGTCACAAAGCCCTGACCTCAATCCCAAAGAAAATGTGTGGGCAGAACTGAAAAAGCATGTGCGAGCAAGGAGGCCTACAAACCTGACTCAGTTACACCAGCTCTGCCAGGAGGAATGGGACAAAATTCACCCAACTTATTGTGGGAAGCTTGTGGAAGGCTACCCGAAACATTTGACCCAAGTTAAACAATTTAAAGGCAATGCTACCAAATAGTAATTGAGTGTATGTAAACTTCTGACCTACTGGGGATGTGATGAAAGAACTTAAAGATGAAATAAATAATTATCATGGGAACAAAGATTATTCTAACATTTCACATTCTTAAAATAAAGTGGTGATCCTAACTGACATACTCGGATTAAATATCAG
>NC_060176.1:71932541-72112541 GCF_021184085.1 Oncorhynchus gorbuscha
CTGGATCCTGTTCTCCTGCTAATGGACAGTCTTTATGGGCCTCCCTTAGACACTCACTTCTTTAGAGCCACACTAGGGCTGGGCATGGAAACAGACCATTCCCCCTCAATGGGCCAAAAACAAAACCGTGTCAGGCGAGCTAGCAGACCCAGAGTGTTTACCATTGAAATCCCCACTGATGATGACCCAGATCAAACACAGGGCCTGACAGAGAGGCAGACCTTATGTTTACATTGACAGCCTCTTTTCATACACTCTACTAATCTTGGTGCACACAGATAGATATAGTGTACTAAACTGACATCCATAAAATCTCTGTTCAGGTGGGAATTTCACTGCAGAATGAGTTATTACAGACCCGTAGCACTCACGTCCGTAGCCATGAAGTGCTTTGGCTGGTAATGGCTCACACCAACACCATTATCCCAGAAACCCTAGACCCACTCCAATTTGCATACCGCCCAAACAGATCCACAGATTATGCCATCTCTATTGCACTCCACACTGCCCTTTCCCACCTGGACAAAAGGAACACCTACGTGAGAATGCTGTTCATTGACTACAGCTCAGCGTTCAACACCATAGTACCCTCAAAGCTCATCACCAAGCTAAGGATCCTGGGACTAAACACCTCCCTCTGCAACTGGATCCTGGACTTCCTGACAGGCCGCTCCCAGGTGGTGTGGGTAGGTAGCAACACATCTGCCACGCTGATCCTCAACACTGGAGCTCCCCAGGGGTGCGTGCTCAGTCCCTGTTCACCCACGACTACATGGCCAGGCACAAACACCATCATTAAATTTGCTGACGACACAACAGTGGTAGTCCTGATCACCGACAACGACGAGACAGCCTATAGGGAGGAGGTCAGAGACCTGGCCGGGTGGTGCCAGAATAACACCCTATCCCTCAACGTAACCAAGACTAAGGAGATGATTGTGGACTACAGGAAAAGGGGCACCGAGCACATCCCCATTCTCATCGACGGGGCTGTAGTGGAGCAGGTTGAGAGCTTCAAATTCCTTGGTGTCCACATCAAAAACAAACTAGATTGGTCCAAACACACCAAGACAGTCGTGAAGAGGGCACTATTCCCCCTCAGGAAACTAAAAAGATTTGGCATGTGTCCTGAGTTCCTCAAAAGGTTCTATAGCTGCAACATCAAGAGCATCCTGACCGGTTGCATCACTGCCTGGTACGGCAATTGCTCGGCCTCCAACCGCAAGGCACTTCAGAGGGTAGTGCGTACGGCCCAGTACATCACTGGGGCAAAGCTGCCTGCCATCCAGGACCTCTACACCAGGCGGTGTCAGAGGAAGTCCCTAAAAATTGTCAAAGACCCCAGCCACCCCAGTCATAGACTGTTCTCTCTACTACCGCATGGCAAGCGGTACCGGAGTGCCAAGTCTAGGACAAAAAGACTTTTCAACAGTTTTTACCCCCAAACCAAAAGACTACTGAACAGGTAACAAATGGTTACCCAGACAATTTGCATTGTGTGCCCCCCCAACCCCTCTTTTATGCTGTTGCTACTCTCTGTTTATCTTATATGCATAGTCACTTTAACTATAAATTCATGTGCATACTACCTAAATGGCCCGACCAACCAGTGCTCCTGCACATTGGCTAACCGGACTATCTGTATTGTGTCCCGCCACCCCCATCCCCTCTTTTACGCTACTGCTACTCTCTGTTCATCATATATATATGCATAGTTACTTTAACCATATCTACATGTACATACTACCTCAATAAGCCTGACTAACAGGTGTCTGTATAGAGCCTTGCTACTCTTTTTTCAAATGTCTTACTGTTGTTTTATTTCTTTACTTACCTACACACACACACGCACACACATACCTTTTTTTCCGCACCATTGGTTAGTAAGCATTTCACTGTAAGGTCTACACCGGTTGTATTCGGCGCACGTGACAAATAAACTTTGATTTGATTTATTGATCAATGATTCTATGATTAGATACTGAGAGTGAAGGCTGAGAGTGGCGACTGAGAGTGGCTCACTGAAGAAGAAAGTGAGAGAGATGCTGAAGTTTTGTGTTGTGATTTCTTCGATAGTGTCATTTTTTATTGAAGCCTCATTGGTGGGTTCCCAATTAGAATGTCCTGTATTGAACATAGAGAAGTGTCATGGACAGATCTGCCTCAAGAAAGAGTTTTAAGCAGGACTTAAACCCTACTTACATCGTACCACCAATAGACCATAGAATGTTGTTGTAAATGTATGAATTCATTAATAAAATCTAAAGCATATTACCTGTATCCATACTCAGATTTGATTAAGGCTGTGAAATATATGTTTTTTCTCAATAGCCTTCTTCAACTTGAATAGAAGGGAAAGTGAATGGAGGACAAATAGACCCCTCAGCCTTTAGATGAGAACCAGAGAATGTCTGACTAATACAGATATTTATTGAAACAGTGCATTGTGTAGAGGAGTTGAGGGCCATGTTTCTGAAGGCCTTCTAGAGTGGGGGCCCTTGTCTCTGATGCACACAGCGACCCTGGAGAGAGAAGCCGCTTGACATTGAGAGGTGTTGTTGGGGTGGGCACATGTTTGGGCTTCGATTTGACTGAAGTGGACACTGGAGAATCAGACACTCGTATCCAATAGCGTGCTGCCCTTGGGCTCGGGTTATCTTGTACATACTCTGCTCCAAGTCTATCAAAGCAGCGTCCTTTAAAGTGGCCAAGGCCAGTCATTCACTTGAAAATGAAAAAGCACTCCGTCTCCGAGCAGGGTGGGGGAGAGAGAGTAGGAGTGTGTGTTGTGTCATCCATTATTTGGTGGCTGTGGTCTCCCAGGTTCCACTGTGTGATGGTTTGAATAGTATGAGCACAAACGAAGAGACGATTTGAACAAGTTAATGTGAAAATATATCTCTCTTTCTCTTTCTCAACCTCTCTCTTTTATCCAGTCCCATCAACAGCCCCCGCACTAGCCATTCTGGTTCCTCATCTCCGGATGTGTGATGAGTTTTTCTGTTAGTATTTCCTGTCTATCATACTGCTTTTAATTGTTTCTTTATTATTATTATTACAGTTTTTTTCGATTGCTAAACGACAGTGAACACAACTGGAGTCACATGTGCAAAACTCTAACTACAGTCTGCACAGCAGCAGTTCATGTGGACCAAACTCTAGTTCGTTTTTCATTGCTTGAACACAGTTTTCAAAACTCTACACACTTATCCCATGACTTTAACCACAACCTGCACAACACTGTGGATTTACAGCACTTTGTTCAAATGCTAACACACTGCTGTCAAAACTGTGAACCACACATTCAAAACGGAATAGATTTCAGCCTTGTGCCTTTCAAACACTGCTGATTGCAATTGCAGCTGAAAGGCTAAGCAGGTGTCTTGTTTTAGACTTGTTAGTGAACACACACACATATTACAGTATATATAGGTAGAGCTCAGAAAGACTCATTTTGGAAATGGAACAAGGAAGATGGGTTCGTGGAGGGAGAAGGGTGGCAGGGAGAGGGCGGATGCGTGGAGGAAGACAAAGAAGACAAAGAGCTGTTATTTCAGATGAAATAAGGGCTACACTTATAGACCATGTCGTGAACCATGGTCTCTCATTACTGTAAGAGAGGCAGGGTTGAGGGTGCAACCCAATCTGCAAAGATCCACAGTGGCATCTGTAATGCGAATTTTCCATCATGCAAACAGGTGAGAGTTACATCCTTACAGTAAATGAAAACATTACAGGAATCTATTTTGTATTGCAATTATAGAATATTTACACAGACATATATTACAGTAAGTTTGACTGTAAAATATATTTTTACAACAGGACCCAAAGGCTGCCCCCAACAGGGGGAAGAGGAAAAATATTTTCAGATGCGCAGGAAAATGCTATTGTTGACGTGGTTGTTGTCAACAATGCAATAAAACTGCGGGAGATTCAAGATAGAGTCCTGACTGATAATGATATATTTGAAAATGTTCATTCTGTCAGCACAAAAACTATTGCTTGAGTCCTAAAGAAACACCAAGTTACAATGAAACAGTTATACACTGTACCGTTCCAGAGAAACAGTGACCGGGTAAAAGAGCAAAGATACCAATATGTCCAGGTAAGACGTCTGAGGTTACGTACAAAGCTATACAAAATATTTACAGTAAAAAAAACACTGGCATTTCTACAGTAAAACTGTGCACTTACTGTTTTTCAGAGAGTAATGGAGGTGGAAGCACTGGAAAGACCACATTCATTTGTATTTATCGATGAAGCTGCATTTAACCTTGCCAAAACACAGCGCAGAGGAAGGAATGTTATAGGTCAAAGGGCCACTGTGGAGGTTCCAGGCCAAAGGGGGGGAAATATCACCATGTGTGCTGCAATGGCCAATGATGGTTTGCTTCTCAACACACCACTCATTGGCCCATACAACACAGAAAGGCTTATAGCTTTCCTAGAACAGCTCTATGCTCAGCTAGTGCCAGCAGAACAGGGGGAGCCAGTAAGAAACCCCCAAGCTTTTGTCATAGTTTGCGATAACGTTGCTTTTCACCACTCTGCAGCTGTCACAGATTGGTTTGCAGCACATCACAGATTTATGGTTTTGTACCTGCCTGCATATTCACCCTTCCTCAACCCAATAGAGGAGCTTTTCTCTGCCTGGAGGTGGAAAGTGTTTGGTCACCACCCACATGACCAAATGTCTCTTTTGGAAGCCATGCGTGCCGGATGTGAGGACACGCGTCCAGAGGACTGCCAGGGATGGATAAGGCACTCCAGAAGGTTCTTCCCCAGGTGCATGGCAAGAGAAAACATTAGATGTGATGTTGAGGAAAACCTGTGGCCTGATGCTAGAGAGAGGCAGGATTAGCCCCTCAATTATTTGTTCGAATTACAGTATGTACTTTTAGTTTCTACCTTTTTTTTCTCATTACTGTAATTCCGTAAATTACTACAGACTATTGAAGCAAACTGCTAATTTTCATTTACCTTAAAGAATTGTTATGTTCTAAAATGTGAAAGAATGTGAAAGAATGTCACTATTTTCTTTGAAGAAAATATTACTTTGTATGAAGTCACTGAAATTGTTCAAACTGTAAAGATGAAAAGTTTGTATTTTCTGTATTGGTGTTTGATGCTAGTGTTTTTACTCTCAGTGTGTTCTGAGTGACAGTGTGTGTTATCTCAGTGAGGGTTGTCATAGTGTTTGGCTGCACTGAGCGTGTTTTGAGCCATGTGTTAAGAGTTGTGTTGCTTGGAATGAGTTTTGCAGGTGATGTGAACTGTTTAGCTCAGGTGACTGTTGGTAGTGCAGACTGTAGTTAGAGTTTTGCACATGTGACTCCAGTTGTGTCCACTGTCGTTTAGCAATCGAAAAAAACTGTAATAATAATAATAAAGAAACAATTAAAAGCAGTATGATAGACAGGAAATACTAACAGACCCCACTTACCAGCAACCATTGCATTAAAATGGCAGTGGTAATGCTGTTTTGATGAAATGCTGTGTTTTGATCATTTGTGTGTGTGTGTGTGTGTGTGTGTGTGTGTGTGTGTGTGTGTGTGTGTGTGTGTGTGTGTGTGTGTGTGTGTGTGTGTGTGCGTGCGTGCGTGTGCGTGCGTGCGTGCGTGCGTGCGTGCGTGCGTGCGTGCGTGCGTGTGCGTGTGCGTGTGTGTGTGTGTGTATTTTTTGTTTGAGGGGATGTGAGTTGGATTCATCTATTGATTTGATTGAAGTAAAACGAAATACAGTGGGGTCACAGGGAACCACTAATATCATGATTCAATCAGACTTCAGTGTAATCGTTATGATTGGAAGGAGTTCATCGGATGGTGAAGGGAACAGGGAAAAGACCTACATTTAGATTGAAATCAATCAGTTAGACCGTAGCCTTGTTTCCGTGCTCTGTGAGTGGGGACAAAGTTGTGCAGGTGCGCTGAGTGACCCTGACACCTGCTATGACCTCTTCCCAATGCAATGACACATCCGGGCCATCTGACAGGCAAACAAAATGGCCGGGGTGCCCTCAGCAGCCCCACTCACCCGAACGGCCCCACACGGGGCCACACACCCCGCGCAGCCCCATACACCCCACACGGGAGATAAACTAATAAGAGCCCCCATCAGGAGCGGACATTCGATCGTCTAACAAGCAGGACACAGAAAGCTTTTCCCCACCTCTGATCTATGCAATGGATAGTTTCCACAAACACGGTCAGATATTGTTACAGCACAACCACCCATCACTTCAACATCCAAACGGGATAGAATGAGCTTCGATTACCTTTGAAAAGACAACAAAAATACTATGCGCACACTCAATTTGTGCATAATCGTTTTTAACAGAAACAATTTAACATGATAAAACGGGTGCTTATAGTCCCTGTACTTGCAGAATATTAAATGAGAGTTTGATATTTTATTATCCTGGTTTTCAGGATAATATCTTGTTTTGTAAAGTTCCTGTCGATTTAAATGTCACGTCTAGGGAAATTATTAAGCTTTTTAAATGTACGAAATTAAATGAATTTTTTCCAAAACTATCGAAAACATTAGATGTGCCTCACAGACTAGACTGAATATAATACACATGTGTGGAAGAGGACAAATATCAGCACCCACCAAAGTATTATTATAATAATAGCTATGTATTTATGTAATAAATTCAGCAAAGGTACAGTGCATTCCAAAAGTATTCAGACCCCTTCACTTTTTCCACATTCTGTTACGTTACACACAGCCTTACACACAGCCTTACATACAGCCTTACCACACAGCCTTACACACAGCCTTACATACAGCCTTACCACACAGCCTTACACACAGCCTTACATACAGCCTTACCACACAGCCTTACACACAGCCACACAGTCTTACACACAGCCTTACACACAGCCTTACACACAGCCTTACATACAGCCTTACCACACAGCCTTACACACAGCCTTACACACAGCCTTACATACAGCCTTACCACACAGCCTTACACACAGCCTTACACACAGCCTTACACACAGCCTTACACACAGCCTTACACACAGCCACACAGCCTTACACACAGCCTTACCACACAGCCTTACACACAGCCTTACACACAGCCTTACACACAGCCTTACACACAGCCTTACACACAGCCTTACACACAGCCTTACCACACAGCCTTACACACAGCCTTACACACAGCCTTACACACAGCCTTACACACAGCCACACAGTCTTACACACAGCCACACAGCCTTACCACACAGCCTTACACACAGCCTTACACACAGCCTTACACACAGCCTTACACACAGCCTTACACACAGCCACACAGCCTTTCTAAAATGAATTACATTTGATTTTTTCCTTCATTAATTTACAAACAATACCCCGTAATGACAAAGCAAAAACATGTTTTTAGTAATGTTTTATTTTAACTGAAATGTCACATATATGTAAGTATTCAGGCCCTTTACTCAGTACTTTGTTCAAGCACATTTGGCAGCGATTACAGCATCAAGTCTTTTTGGTTATGATGCTACAGTTTATCCCATTCTCTGCCGATCCTCTCAAGCTCTGTCTGGTTGGATGAGGAGTGTCGATGCACAGCTATTTTCAGGTCTCTCCAGAGATGTTCGATCGGGTTCAAGTCCAGGCCCTGGCTAGGCCACTCAAGGACATTCAGAGACTTGTCCCGAAGCCACTCCTGCATTGTCTTGGCTGTGTGCTTGGCTGTGTTTTCGATCCTGACTAGTCTCCCAGTCCCTGCCTGTCCCTGTAGGGATGGTATTGGCCAGGTTTTGGGCGGTGCCAGGTTTTCTCCAGACGTGGCGCTTGGCGTTCAGGCCAAACGTTCAATCTTGGTTTCATCAGACCAGAGAATCTTGTTTCTCATGATCTGAGAGTCCTTTAGGTGCCTTTTGGCAAACTCCATGTGGGCTGTCGTGTGCCTTTTACTGAGGAGTGGCTTCTGTCTGGCCACTCTGCCATAAAGGCCTGATTGGTGGAGTGCTGCAGAGGTGGTTGTCCTTCTGGAAGGTTCTCCCATCTCCACAGAAGAACTCTGGAGCTCTGTCAGAGTGACCATCAGGTTCTTGGTCACCTCCCTGACCAAGGCCCTTCTCCGCCGATTGCTCTGTTTGGCCGGGCAGCCAGCTCTAGGAAGAGTCTTGGTGGTTCCAAACTTCTTCCATTTAGGAATGATGGAGGCCACTGTGTTCTTGGGGACCTTCAATGCTGAGAAATGTTTTGGTACCCTTCCCCAGATCTGTGTCTCAACACAATCCTGTCTCGGAGCTCTACGGACAATTCCTTCGACCTCATGGCTTGGTTTTGCTCTGACATGCACTGTCAATTTTGGGTCTTATATAGAGAGGTATTTTTCCTTTCCAAATCATGTCCAATCAATTGAATTTACCACAGGTGTTCTCCAATCAAGTTGTAGAAACATCTCAAGGATGATCAATGGAAACAGGATGCACCTGAGCTCAATTTCGAGTCTCATGGCAACGGGTCTGAATACTTCTGTAAATAAGGTGTTTCTGTTTTTTATTTTTTTAAACCTGTTTTTGCTTGTTCATTGTGGGGAATTGTGTGTAGCTTTTAACTTAACAAAATGTGGAATGAGTGAAGGGGTCTGAATAATTTCCGAATGCACTGTATATGGCCCTTCATGCTCACATCAATGTATCAATATAATTAGGAATTATGAAAAGAAAGTTTGATGAAAAAAATAGGCCATTAGTACACAAGCAATTAAGTGATGCGGCTTTAAATAATGTACCACATATGAAAACGAATTATAACCAGCTTGTTTCTTTGATTCAGTCTTTCTCTCTTATAGTCACTCGTGGTGTTACTTTGGCTCTTCAATCAAAGACCGTTTGTTTTGAACTATCACACTACATGACCACTTGTGACAGCATAGAGCATTCAGCGACTACTGAAGGGAAGAACGCATGGTCCACAGCTACAGAGCAGTTCATTATTCCCTCAAACACCTTTCGTTCTCTTACCTCATCCCACACCACTGATAACAATAGTGTGCGTGTGTGTTCGACTCGCGACAGTGTAAGTCACATAGAGATCAAACAGCCAGTCAATTACCCTGAGAGGAATCCAGTGGCTGTGACAGGGGAGGCTAAGCATCTAGGATCAAATAGACTGCATCTGTTGGCGCTGTCTGTCACTGTCCATCATCAGAGAGGAGGTCATAGAACAACCAATAGAGAGGCTTGGAGGGGTGAGAAAACACAGGTTAACCAATAGAGGTGCTTGAAGGGATGAGGGAACACAGGTTAACCAATAGAGATGCTTAGATGGGTGAGAAAACACAGGTTAACCAATAGAGAGGTTTGGAGAGGTGAGAAAACACAGGTTAACCAATGGAGATGCTTGGAGGGGTGAGGGAACGCAGGTTAACCAATAGAGAGGCTTGGAGAGGTGAGGGAACACAGGTTAACCAATAGAGAGGCTTGGAGGGGTGAAGGAACACAGGTTAACCAATAGAGAGGCCTGGAGAGGTGAGGGAACACAGGTTAACCAATAGAGAGGCTTGGAGGGGTGAAGGAACACAGGTTAACCAATAGAGAGGCTTGGAGGGGTGAAGGAACACAGGTTAACCAATAGAGAGGCTTGGAGGGGTGAAGGAACACAGGTTAACCAATAGAGAGGCTTGGAGGGGTGAAGGAACACAGGTTAACCAATAGAGAGGCTTGGAGCGGTGAGGGAACACAGGTTAACCAATAGAGAGGCTTGGAGGGGTGAAGGAACACAGGTTAACCAATAGAGAGGCTTGGAGGGGTGGAGGAACACATGTTAACCAATAGAGAGGCTTGGAGGGGTGAAGGAACACAGGTTAACCAATAGAGAGGCTTGGAGAGGTGAGGGAACACAGGTTAACCAATAGAGAGGCTTGGAGGGGTGAAGGAACACAGGTTAACCAATAGAGAGGCTTGGAGGGGTGAAGGAACACAGGTTAACCAATAGAGAGGCTTGGAGGGGTGAAGGAACACAGGTTAACCAATAGAGAGGCTTGGAGGGGTGAAGGAACACAGGTTAACCAATAGAGAGGCTTGGAGAGTTGAGGGAACACAGGTTAACCAATAGAGAGGCTTGGAGGGGTGAAGGAACACAGGTTAACCAATAGAGAGGCTTGGAGAGGTGAGGGAACACAGGTTAACCAATAGAGAGGCTTGGAGGGGTGAAGGAACACAGGTTAACCAATAGAGAGGCTTGGAGGGGTGAAGGAACACAGGTTAACCAATAGAGAGGCTTGGAGGGGTGAGGGAACACAGGTTAACCAATAGAGAGGCTTGGAGGGGTGAAGGAACACAGGTTAACCAATAGAGAGGCTTGGAGGGGTGAAGGAACACAGGTTAACCAATAGAGAGGCTTGGAGGGGTGAGGGAACACAGGTTAACCAATAGAGAGGCTTGGAGGGGTGAAGGAACACAGGTTAACCAATAGAGAGGCTTGGAGAGGTGAGGGAACACAGGTTAACCAATAGAGAGGCTTGGAGTGGTGAAGGAACACAGGTTAACCAATAGAGAGGCTTGGAAGGGTGAAGGAACACAGGTTAACCAATAGAGAGGCATGGAGAGGTGAGGGAACACAGGTTAACCAATAGAGAGGCTTGGAGGGGTGAACGAACACAGGTTAACCAATAGAGAGGCTTGGAGTGGTGAACGAACACAGGTTAACCAATAGAGAGGCTTGGAGGGGTGAGGGAACACAGGTTAACCAATAGAGAGGCTTGGAGAGGTGAGGGAACACAGGTTAACCAATAGAGAGGCTTGGAGGGGTTAAGGAACACAGGTTAACCAATAGAGAGGCTTGGAGGGGTGAAGGAACACAGGTTAACCAATAGAGAGGCTTGGAGGGGTGAGGGAACACAGGTTAACCAACAGAGAGGTTTTACAGATGGGTTATGGGGTCCAGTCCTTGATTTGTGGAAATTGGAGAGGAGGGTGACCCCTGAATCTTACATAACTTTTAATTGAAAAAATATGTGGTGTACACAGGTGTTTTATTCAGGTACACATTATGATGGTTGCTTTATTGGCAGGAAACAGATGACATTAAAGTTATATCTCTAATTGTATACAATTAATTACTACCTGAGATAATGATCCCAATCCACTCAGACTGTTTATAGGAGAGACTGGGGAAGGAAGGGTGTATCCCGATCCACTCAGACTGTTTATAGGAGAGACTGGGGGAGGAAGGGTGTATCCCGATCCACTCAGACTGTTTATAGGAGAGACTGGGGGAGGAAGGGTGAAGCCCAATCCACTCAGACTGTTTATAGGAGAGACTGAGGAGGAAGAGTGAAGCCCAATCCACTCAGACTGTTTATAGGAGAGACTGGGGGAGGAAGGGTGTATCCCGATCCACTCAGAATGTTTATAGGAGAGACTGGGGGAGGAAGGGTGTATCCCGATCCACTCAGAATGTTTATAGGAGAGACTGGGGGAGGAAGGGTGTATCCCGATCCACTCAGAATGTTTATAGGAGAGACTGGGGGAGGAAGGGTATCCTGATCCACTCAGAATGTTTATAGGAGAGACTGGGGGAGGAAGGGTGTATCCCGATCCACTCAGACTGTTTATAGGAGAGACTGGGGGAGGAAGGGTGTAGCCCAATCCACTCAAACTGTTTATAGGAGAGACTGGGGGAGGAAGGGTGTATCCTGATCCACTCAGACTGTTTATAGGAGAGACTGGGGGAGGATCCACTCAGACTGTTTATGGGAGAGACTGGGGAGGAAGGGTGTATCCCGATCCACTCAGACTGTTTATGGGAGAGACTGGGGAGGAAGGGTGTATCCCGATCCACTCAGACTGTTTATAGGAGAGACTGGGGGAGGAAGGGTGTATCCTGATCCACTCAGACTGTTTATAGGAGAGACTGGGGAAGGAAGGGTGTATCCCGATCCACTCAGACTGTTTATAGGAGAGACTGGGGGAGGAAGGGTGTATCCCGATCCACTCAGACTGTTTATAGGAGAGACTGGGGGAGGAAGGGTGAAGCCCAATCCACTCAGACTGTTTATAGGAGAGACTGAGGAGGAAGAGTGAAGCCCAATCCACTCAGACTGTTTATAGGAGAGACTGGGGGAGGAAGGGTGTATCCCGATCCACTCAGAATGTTTATAGGAGAGACTGGGGGAGGAAGGGTGTATCCCGATCCACTCAGAATGTTTATAGGAGAGACTGGGGGAGGAAGGGTGTATCCCGATCCACTCAGAATGTTTATAGGAGAGACTGGGGGAGGAAGGGTATCCTGATCCACTCAGAATGTTTATAGGAGAGACTGGGGGAGGAAGGGTGTATCCCGATCCACTCAGACTGTTTATAGGAGAGACTGGGGGAGGAAGGGTGTAGCCCAATCCACTCAAACTGTTTATAGGAGAGACTGGGGGAGGAAGGGTGTATCCTGATCCACTCAGACTGTTTATAGGAGAGACTGGGGGAGGAAGGGTGTATCCCGATCCACTCAGACTGTTTATGGGAGAGACTGGGGAGGAAGGGTGTATCCCGATCCACTCAGACTGTTTATAGGAGAGACTGGGGGAGGAAGGGTGTATCCTGATCCACTCAGACTGTTTATAGGAGAGACTGGGGGAGGAAAGGTGAAGCCCAATCCACTCAGACTGTTTATAGGAGAGACTGGGGGAGGAAGGGTGAAGCCCAATCCACTCAGACTGTTTATAGGAGAGACTGGGGGAGGAAGGGTGTATCCTGATCCACTCAGACTGTTTATAGGAGAGACTGGGGGAGGAAGGGTGTATCCCGATCCACTCAGACTGTTTATAGGAGAGACTGGGGGAGGAAGGGTGTATCCTGATCCACTCAGACTGTTTATAGGAGAGACTGGGGGAGGAAGGGTGTATCCCGATCCACTCAGACTGTTTATGGGAGAGACTGGGGGAGGAAGGGTGTATCCCGATCCACTCAGACTGTTTATAGGAGAGACTGGGGGAGGAAGGGTGTATCCTGATCCACTCAGACTGTTTATAGGAGAGACTGGGGGAGGAAGGGTGAAGCCCAATCCACTCAGACTGTTTATAGGAGAGACTGGGGGAGGAAGGGTGAAGCCCAATCCACTCAGACTGTTTATAGGAGAGACTGGGGGAGGAAGGGTGTATCCTGATCCACTCAGACTGTTTATAGGAGAGACTGGGGGAGGAAGGGTGAAGCCCAATCCACTCAGACTGTTTATATGAGAGACTGGGGGAGGAAGGGTGTATCCCGATCCACTCAGACTGTTTATAGGAGAGACTGGGGGAGGAAGGGTGTATCCCGATCCACTCAGACTGTTTATAGGAGAGACTGGTGGAGGAAGGGTGTATCCCGATCCACTCAGACTGTTTATAGGAGAGACTGGGGGAGGAAGGGTGAAGCTCAATCCACTCAGACTGTTTATAGGAGAGACTGGGGGAGGAAGGGTGAAGCTCAATCCACTCAGACTGTTTATAGGAGAGACTGGGGAGGAAGGGTGAAGCTCAATCCACTCAGACTGTTTATAGGAGAGACTGGGGGAGGAAGGGTGTATCCCGATCCACTCAGAATGTTTATAGGAGAGACTGGGGGAGGAAGGGTGTATCCCGATCCACTCAGAATGTTTATAGGAGAGACTGGGGGAGGAAGGGTGAAGCCCAATCCACTCAGACTGTTTATAGGAGAGACTGGGGGAGGAAGGGTGTATCCTGATCCACTCAGACTGTTTATAGGAGAGACTGGGGGAGGAAGGGTGAAGCACAATCCACTCAGACTGTTTATAGGAGAGACTGAGGAGGAAGAGTGAAGCCCAATCCACTCAGACTGTTTATAGGAGAGACTGGGGGAGGAAGGGTGTATCCCGATCCACTCAGAATGTTTATAGGAGAGACTGGGGGAGGAAGGGTGTATCCCGATCCACTCAGAATGTTTATAGGAGAGACTGGGGGAGGAAGGGTGTATCCCGATCCACTCAGAATGTTTATAGGAGAGACTGGGGGAGGAAGGGTATCCTGATCCACTCAGAATGTTTATAGGAGAGACTGGGGGAGGAAGGGTGTATCCCGATCCACTCAGACTGTTTATAGGAGAGACTGGGGGAGGAAGGGTGTAGCCCAATCCACTCAAACTGTTTATAGGAGAGACTGGGGGAGGAAGGGTGTATCCTGATCCACTCAGACTGTTTATAGGAGAGACTGGGGGAGGAAGGGTGTATCCCGATCCACTCAGACTGTTTATGGGAGAGACTGGGGGAGGAAGGGTGTATCCCGATCCACTCAGACTGTTTATAGGAGAGACTGGGGGAGGAAGGGTGTATCCTGATCCACTCAGACTGTTTATAGGAGAGACTGGGGGAGGAAGGGTGAAGCCCAATCCACTCAGACTGTTTATAGGAGACATTGGGGGAGGAAGGGTGAAGCCCAATCCACTCAGACTGTTTATAGGAGAGACTGGGGGAGGAAGGGTGTATCCTGATCCACTCAGACTGTTTATAGGAGAGACTGGGGGAGGAAGGGTGAAGCCCAATCCACTCAGACTGTTTATATGAGAGACTGGGGGAGGAAGGGTGTATCCCGATCCACTCAGACTGTTTATAGGAGAGACTGGGGGAGGAAGGGTGTATCCCGATCCACTCAGACTGTTTATAGGAGAGACTGGTGGAGGAAGGGTGTATCCCGATCCACTCAGACTGTTTATAGGAGAGACTGGGGGAGGAAAGGTGAAGCTCAATCCACTCAGACTGTTTATAGGAGAGACTGGGGGAGGAAGGGTGAAGCTCAATCCACTCAGACTGTTTATAGGAGAGACTGGGGAGGAAGGGTGAAGCTCAATCCACTCAGACTGTTTATAGGAGAGACTGGGGGAGGAAGGGTGTATCCTGATCCACTCAGACTGTTTATATGAGAGACTGGGGGAGGAAGGGTGAAGCTCAATCCACTCAGATTGTTTATAGGACAGAATTCACTTTCCACAAAGCACCATGGCATTTAATCCATCCCTACATATTTTAAGGATATTACATTGATTTGTAGCATGAGTGAACAAACTGTCTTCTCTCCCTCTGCTCACCCTGCGAGTCTGGCGGTCAGGTTAGCTCTGAGAGAAACCAGTAGGCTGGAAGTCTGGCGGTCAGGTTATCTCTGAGAGAAACCAGTAGGCTGGAAGTCTGGCGGTCAGGTTAGCTCTGAGAGAAACCAGTAGGCTGGAAGTCTGGTGGTCAAGTTATCTCTGAGAGAAACCAGTAGGCTGGAAGTCTGTTAGCTCTGAGAGAAACCAGTAGGCTGGAAGACTGTTAGCTCTGAGAGAAACCAGTAGGCTGGAAGTCTGTTAGCTCTGAGAGAAACCAGTAGGCTGGAAGACTGTTAGCTCTGAGAGAAACCAGTAGGCTGGAAGTCTGTTAGCTCTGAGAGAAACCAGTAGGCTGTAAGTCCGGCGGTCAGGTTGGCTCTGAGAGAAACCAGTAGACTGGAAGTCTGGCGGTCAGGTTAGCTCTGAGAGAAACCAGTAGACTGGAAGTCTGGCGGTCAGGTTGGCTCTGAGAGAAACCAGTAGGCTGGAAGTCTGGCGGTCAGGTTAGCTCTGAGAGAAACCAGTGGGCTGGAAGTCTGGCGGTCAGGTTAGCTCTGAGAGAACCCAGTAGGCTGGATGTCCGGTGGTCAGGTTAGCTCTGAGAGAAACCAGTAGGCTGGAAGTCCGGTGGTCAGGTTAGCTCTGAGAGAAACCAGCAAGCTGAAAGTTCGAATTTCAGGTTAGCTCTGAGAGAAGCCAGCAAGCTGAAAGTTTGGTGGTCAGGTTAGCTCTGAGAGAAACCAGTAGGCTGGTGAGGGTCCTTCTCTGAAACAGCGTTCAGAACACACCACTGTCAACAATCCATTAGCGTCCACACACTGCCTATTAAAGAAGGAGTAGAGTGGGCGGAGCTCAAACTGGAGTCACCGGAGTGGCCTGGCTCATCAGCATATCGGCACGGAGACGCATTCCCGCTGACCCCGGCACTGGGATCGGGCATAGCAGCTTGTGGCACTCCGGAGTTCAGTGCCGGTTTGAGGTGAAGAAAGGAGAGCCTTGGAATCGATCGCTCCTGAAGAAAGAAAGAAAAAACAACTTGTTAAGGAGCGATGAGACGGAAAAAAAGAAGAGGAGAGATTCCTGTGCTTCAAATTGGATATAAATGATAGATGTGAGGTGCGAGCATGGCTGACTTTGTTTTCCAGGGGAGTGTGTTGTTGTGTTAAGCCCTACACAGGTAACACACTGTGGGTCTGCGGGTTGTTGACTCACTGATTGCTAGGCTAGTCAATCTGTCCTGAGGCAGTGATCATAGACTAGTCTGGTAAACCATGTACAGTGACCGCCCAGCCCAGAACAAACCAGACAAGACCAGCCCAGCCCAGAACAGCCTGGGCCCTCACCCCTCATCTCCATTATCACAGCCAGCCAGGTGGTCAATCTAATAAACATGGGGTCAATGTAGCGGCCATCAGAGGACCCTCTTTGGAGGAGACCTTAAAGGTTATTTTTAATTGTATCCCTCCGGCCTGGTGCATGTAGAAGGGAGGAGAGGAGAGAACAGGATGAGAAGAGGAGGAGAGGGCTCACTGAACTGGTATCCTGACCCATCAACAAAGTAGCAAGGGCCCCATGAACTGATCTTATGAAGCTGTATTGGAAACAGGGACATAAGCCTGCTGATCTGGGAGTCTATTAGATGGCTAATACAGAGGAATAACACTGCTATGATGTCTGGATATTCACTGAGTGGACAAAATATTAAGAACACCTTCCTAATATTGAGTTGTACCCCCAGCCTCATTTCGTCGGGCATGGACTCTACAAGGTGTTGAAAGCATTCCATACCCCTTTCAAAGGCAATCACATTTTTGGTCTTGCCCATTCACGCTCTGAATGGCGCACATACACAATCCATGTCTCAATTGTCTCAAGGCAAAATCCTTCTTTAACCTGTCTCCTCCCCTTCATCTACACTGATTGGAGTAGATTTAACAAGTGACAATAAGGGATCATATCTTTCACCTGGTCAATCTGTCTTGGAAAGAGCAGGTGTTCTTAATGTTTTGTCCACTCAGTGTATACCCCCAAATGCATAAACCTACAAGCAGTCCCTAAGCATCAACCTGTCTCTCCCTACTATGTGCTCACTACCCCAAACTATGTATCTGTCCTATAATTGAGTATAACACCATTGTATCACACTCTATACCGGTTTTTCTCGAAGATGGTGTCTGGGTACTGCTTCACAACACATTACAGTATGTTTCTAAGCAGCCTAGCCACCTGCTAGTAGGGAAATAAGTAGTGGTAGGGAGAAAAATCGATAGTTACATATTGGGATATTGTTTTTGACAATATATCGCAATATTAGTTTTGCGCAAATCAGCTGTGCCTGCATGAAAATGCAACTATTTTTCCTTCATACCGTGTTGTCCATCTTTTTTAAATAGTGAGCAATGTTCATAATTTATCATGCTCTCTTGCCCCCCTGCAGCCAACATATATTGAGCAATATGTTTGGAACATTGAACCGTTAAAAAAATGACGGTATCGAATCAAAATACTTGTAAAATTGTGAGAATCACAATACATATCGTATCAGGAACTAAGTATTGAGATATCATATTGTGAGGTCCCTGGCAATTCCCAGTCCTAGAAATAAGCCACTCACTGGTTGTGATTGGTTGGTAAGGAGCTGGCGGTGGAGCAGCTGCAATAACAGGGGTGTTGTGTAGCAGCTTTCGCAGCGAAACAGCCAACCCCTGACCTCGGAGAGCCGAGAGGAACCCGAGGCGTGTGTACCAGATTTCAGGCTCCCCGTGACCCCAACATGGGAACTGGCTCACCTGGAGAGGGGAAACCGAGCCCCCCCTCAGATCACCTGATACGCTGGCTGCCTTAGTGCCTTCTCACCACCGCCTCTTTCAAGCACCCCGACAATGAATGAATAACGGTCCACTGGTTTTGCTTAGTGCATCCATTGTGCATAACTTGCATTACATTAAGAGACAGACACGGGAGAGTATGTGGTGTGCACTATCATGAATCAAGTTGGATCAAATATTAAGACTATCCTGTTGGACTGCTGGGTCAGAAGTTAAAATGGATGTAATGTCCAATAAGCTTGTTGCTTGCAGTGGATACACGCTTAGCTACAGTATCCAGGTTTAGAGGGGATTTACGTTCTCTATTTACAAAATGATTTCTCTCTAGCCTGTTAAGTGTGTGTGCTGTAACTGTAGTGTATATTATGCTTTATGTGACTATCCTCCCTCTTTTGTTTCACAGTGTACGGAGTGTTAAACCCATCTCTTTGTGCCTATGTATTGTGTAGGTACAGAGCGACACGAGCTGACATCATGGAGGAGTTTAAACTCCATCTCTTTGTGCCTATGTATTGTGTAGGTACAGAGCGACACGAGCTGACATCATGGAGGAGTTTAAACTCCATCTCTTTGTGCCTATGTATTGTGTAGGTACAGAGCGACACGAGCTGACATCATGGAGGAGTTTAAACTCCATCTCTTTGTGCCTATGTATTGTGTAGGTACAGAGCGACACGAGCTGACATCATGGAGGAGTTTAAACTCCATCTCTTTGTGCCTATGTATTGTGTAGGTACAGAGCGACACGAGCTGACATCATGGAGGAGTTTAAACTCCATCTCTTTGTGCCTATGTATTGTGTAGGTACAGAGCGACACGAGCTGACATCATGGAGGAGTTTAAACTCCATCTCTTTGTGCCTATGTATTGTGTAGGTACAGAGCGACACGAGCTGACATCATGGAGGAGTTTAAACTCCATCTTCCAGTTCTTCAGCAAGGCTCTACAGACTGGGAATGAGTACGAGGAGTCCTCCAACACGGTCACCACACGCAGCTCCCACAGGACCAAACATGAACATAACCACGACGACTAGAACTACACCAACAGGAGGGAAACACGGGGGGAGGGTCAAATCCTCTCTATTTACCCTCCTTCCTTCCTCCCTCATCTTTGTGTGATCTTTCCCTTCCAGCTGAGCCCATCTCCCAGGTCGCAGATGCATTGTTTTACTGGCAGAGTGCGGGTTGGCGGTGGTGGTGTATACATCGCAATAGCGCTTTGCATTATTTCTAGATGAGTGCAACTGTCAAAGCAATATGGTCTGAGTGTTTGCGCTTACCATGGGCTGTGGGCTGTGGCGCTTGGCTGTGGTCTGGGCCACGGAGCAGCGGCAGCGGCTCAGATTAAGGCTGACAGGCGCTGTGCACAGTGCGCCGTGGTGCACCTCCAACTGTCCTGACATCACCCTGAATGAGCTAATGCCCCAGCAGCCCTGTCCACCACTCCCCGAGGTCCTAAAACCTGCCTGACCCACGGGTCTCACAGTCCTCCTCAATAAACACCACTCATACACATAGAATATCTCCCTCCCTCAACCCAACCCCCCTCCCTCTCTCACTTCAACCCAACCCCCACCCTCAACCCAACACAAACCCTCAACCCAACCCCCTCCTTCACCTCAACCTAACCCCACCCACCCTCAACCCAAACCCCCTCCCTCAACTCAACCCAACCCTCAACACAACCCCCTCCTTCACCTCAACCCAACCCCCACCCTCAACCCCCCACCCCCTCCTTCACCTCAACCCAACCCCTCCACCCTCAACCCAACCCCCTCCTTCACCTCAACCCAACCCCCTCCTTCACCTCAACCCAACCCCAACCCCTACCCTCAACCCAACACACACTCTCAACCCAACCCCCCTCCTTCACCTCAACCCAACCCTCCTCCTTCACCTCAACCAAACACATACCCTCACCACAAACAATGGTTTTAACAGTTGTAAACATGCTCCATTAACATTATAATTTTAATGTAAAACAAATGTGTTGTTTTTATGTCTCCTTCCTTTACCATTACCTTCCCCAAATACACACACTTTTTATATTGACACATTTTCTGTCAAGTGTGGTCCTGTTTATACCTTACTTTGGAAGGTTGCACTGCACTGTTTATGACAGCTGATATACTATTGGGGTTCGGTTTTCTTTTGCTTGGTTTTTTATCTTACTTTCTCTCAGTGTTTAGCTGGATTTTAATGCGCCCTAATAACTTTTTGCATCAGACCAAATAAGGTGATGGGTGAAAGGTGACAGAGTGATTGTCTATGATTTTTAATTTGTAAAAATGACATGTTTTACTGTACGTTTTTCCCCTGTTTGAGATCCATGAAATGTATGTCCCTGGATGATTGCATCTGATTAAACAAATAAACACCCATAACCTGTGCTAGAAATGAAGAATGCAAGACACTGAGCACATTTAAAATCATTTAAAGCCCAGCATCAAAATGAGTTTTTAGGTATATCTCATTTTAATAGAAACAAGAAGTCAACTTCAATATATCCCCTTGCACTGTCGGGAAAGCCAAGATTTCAATATTCTCCTACACCTAGATGATATATGTGTTTATATATGTTGGAAGAAATGTAACACATTTATTTTCCAAAACACTTTCCTCACGTGCAAACGGAAAAGTGACAAAGAAATCAGCACTGGCTCAGCCTTGCGTAATTTCAGTCTGCTGGGACATAAACAAGATCAAAAATACAGTATATTTCCACGACGTTTTGGTGAGTTATAAATCACTCAGAGTTTAATAGAATAGCCTTCTAATATGCCCAGATATTAGTCTAAACGAGACAAAAAGCCCTGCGATACACCTCCCGACACACCCACGGTCTACCCAGACGTGCGTTACCTTTCCCCGGCTTCATGTGTTGAGGTATTTATGAGGGGAGATAAGACATGTTTTGGTATACATTTGACCTTTTTATTTCGCTGTGAATAACAGCCACTGGTGATATGCTGAGGCTTTTGTGGGTTATTAAACAATTAATTGCTTTTGTTAGTAATGAGAGCGTAGTCTGGGCAGTTGTAATTTTCATATAATTTTTATTAATGACTCTGGATGTCACTCAAGAAGTTAACTTGTTTGATTTGGGGAATATGCATATTAACGGAGGAGTTTCATTTCAGGATACTGTTGACGTGTGTGTTCCCTTCACACGAAGGAAAAAACTGTTGCTATTTTACTTCATTATGCATATATTGTTGCCTTAGGAATAAAGAAGACACTATGTTGACTGGTATTTTTAATAAAGACCAACAGGCCATATGTGAATGGATGAAAAGTAATGGGAGCAGCCTTAAACCAAATCTAAAGCACAGTGGAGATGTCAATTGTGACTAATTCTAACAATTGCTCTTGAATATGTTATTGTTTCAGATTGTATCCGTTTTATTGATCCAATAAGTCATGCTCACTATTAAGATCTCCATGCTTTGTGATTAAAAATAGCGTTTGAAAAACATTTTGTACCTTTTGTTTTTCCAATTTTTACATTGACTTTGATGTAACTTAGTTTCAACTATTGCCTATTAAAATGTAATTATTTGAATGTCAAGTTAACTTTAATCATTCACCAATCGGCATGTGTTTCCATTCCCATCGATTACATCTTTTTTTGTAAATATGTCAGTTGCTAAAATGTTATTAAAAAGTTGTAGAGTCGATGGAGTTTCCAACTACCACGTGGCCCATGGGGATTTTTTTTCAAATACCCTGATACATATTTATAATTTTACATTTACGTCGTTTAGCAGACGCTCTGATCCAGAAACAATTAAGGTTAAGTGCCTTGCTCAAGCGCACGTTGACTGATTTTTCACCTAGTAGGCTCGGGGATTCGAACCAGTGACTTTTCACTTACTGGTCCAACGATCCGCTAGGCTGCCTGGCCCTGTTTTTTGTATTACCAATGATCAATCTAACAGTTCTATTTGTTCTTCATTTAGGCTATGTTATATATTTCTTTATAAACCAACAAAAGGCATCGGCGAGGTAACCCATAGATTAGATTACATAATCCGGTAATAGAATCGTTTTTTCTTTATTTTACCACACATAACATGTTCATATAGGCTACACTACCCAAGTCATAGGGGCAGGTTTGCTCAAGAGGGAAGGAAAGAAGGTGAACGTTGAGAGAAGGTCGACCTTGGGAACTCTGTAGCCTGTTGAGCTGCCGCATCGGCTCACGAAGTGGGGAAATTGAGCCTCGAGGAAAAGTGATCCGAGTCATCGTCTCACATAACAACAGCTATGAAACCTGACCGAGGAAGACGGTCCGGTCCATCACTCAGGACGGAGGAGACCAGTCCTCAACAATTGGACTAGTGTTAGCCAAAGTAAATTCTTTCTTAAAAAGTGTAATGATTTTTTTTAGTATTAATAACATTGTCGCTTCAAGGAACGCTGATAGGACTGCAAAATACCATTCCTTGCCCCTATAGCTATATTAAGTTACGTTGTTTGGTTTCAAGTTTTTGACTGCATAAGGTTTATTAGCCTGCACATCTAACGGAGAAAATATGCTTTCAAACTACAATCTCCAATTACAACAGGTTAAACGTGTTTTAAACATGACGACAGTTAAACATCAATTGGGCTAAAACTCCTCAAAATTGCGATTCATCTTTGCAAAGAGAGAGCTGTATGCCAGCACGGTTTACAGGATAATTTGTTTTCACATGGTGAAAACCGATAAGGTCATTAAACGCCCCCTCAATAAATCTTTAGAAATCTTTCCATTAACCTTCGAACAACAAGTGCCAGCGAGTGGAACCAGCCAAGATCTCTCACACCATGTCAGGTTCCTCGTAAAAATATTTTAAAAACATTCAATCACCCATCTCTATTGAGAATTGGCCTCACTTTTCTGACACGTAAAAAGTCTTAACACACTTAAATGTAATAGTCAAGTAGAGGCGAGGGTTGGCACATAATCACACAATAGACATGAAACTTATCAACAACAAAACATCTGGTTTCCCAGCAATGCTCGAACAGTATATCGATGTAGTCCCATGTTACATTATTCACCATAATGAAGATACATTTTTAACATTGGGGATAAGTTTAATATAATTTTGCTTAGCACGCGTCAGAAATATCTGCCTAGACTAATTACATATTTTTTATCAGTCATGTCACACTTAACAACATAAAATAGAATTCCAGTTCCCACTCCTGTTTAATTATTTGAAGTATACATGCCTACATATTCATGAGTACATTATCATTCCCTCACATTGGCCAGTAGTGTCTTCCCTCTTGAAACTTCAAAAGCCTGGTCTCTCGTGTCAAATAGCAATGAGATCCCAAAATGATATTTCAATTTTCCAGGAGACTAGTATTGTCACGCGTAGCCTACTCTCACTATCCTCTTCCATGCTCGCCAGCACGGCTAAATATGAACTATTTCCAAAGAAGGATAGGCATTAAGCAAAGTTGGAATGTCACCCCCACCAGCTCCTTGTCTTCTTGAGCACTCCACCAGATCACTGTCAGATCTCTATTTGCATAATTATATGCTCCGCTCTGAAGAGAAAACTAACCCCCACATTTTACGGGTCAACAAACTGCAACAATCAATGTTTTATCGTGTAGGTCTATACTAAAAAACGGTCTTAACAGCCATTCAAGTCTCTCTATTTCTCTCTCTCTCTCTCTCTCCCTCTCTAAGTAGGAGAGCAAATAGTTTTTCATCTATTGACGGAAGAGGAATGTGTAGCTTAAGCTTGTTTGTTCACCCTCCTTTCCTCGTGTTTTTTTCCAGAGTATACTGTGTATTTTCTATGCAAAATAAGTCTCCCACCCAAAGAAAACACTACCCAGTATTGGGTTCGAATGTAACGTCGTCATTACATATTCATTGATTAACCAAACCGTGATCCAGTGGAAACCACATCACTTCAATCACTAACCCTCTCTATCCAGCGAAGCCCTTCATACACACACACACACACACACAAAACTAGCACGTCAGATGGTCATTCAGAAACCACAGAAATACGGTTCGGTGGAATCATTCAGAAGCCTGCCTTACATGCATGCTACCGCACAACAAGGAATAGGCCTAAACCCAATGAGGTTATAGTTTTACATGCCGCTGGAAGTTGCACGTTGCCTATCCAATAGGATATTTCTTAATTATAGATACAATGTAGGCCATTTTCCCAACAGGCTGTTCAAAATATCGACAGGTGTTTGCTATATCCAGCTGAGAGAAGGCCTGGCAGGCGGTATATTCTGGGCTATGTGTAGGACAAGTAGGGTGCACTCTTAAGGAAAAAAAGGTTCTATATAGAACACAAAAGGGTTATATGGGTGCTTCATATTTGACACCCCTTAAGGTTCGAAGTTGGTTCCATATAGAACCCAATATGGAACCCAATAGTTCTATATGGAAGCGTTTTTGGTTCAGTGAATAAGAACCCCTGGGCTTCTGACCAAATAACCCTATAAAAAGTTCCTATATAGAATCTTTAGGGGAGTAATCTATGAAGCAAGCAATAGAACCCTTCTTGGTTCTAAAAGTGTAGAACTCCCAAAATTCACTGGGCCGGTTCTCAAAAATCTTTGGCCAAACATAACCATACTCACATCCCGGTGACAAACAGATAAACTATGTTACCAATAGAGGTCCCATGTTGATAATAGGTTTAGGCATCACACGAATGCGCGCGTGCACACACACACACACACACACACACACACACACACACACACACACACACACACACACACACACACACACACACACACACACACACACACACACACACACACACACACACACACACACACACACACACACACACACACACACACACACACACACACACACACACACACACTGGCCTCTCGTTGCGATGAATTGGGCCTCACCTGTCTGATAATCTGACAATGTGACATAACCATGGTCACCACAGCCTATGTGTGCGATGTGTTTGTATGAGCCTGAAACATAGTGCACCGATCGTGCCCAGCTGTTTGCTGGCAGGCAGAGACGTTTTATGGTTTGCAGTCCATTTGGCTATAATAGTATATCTTTCACTCGGACGCTACTCCATACCCTTACCGCCCCCTCAATTACTAGTCTCGGGTCGCACAGACTCCGCTAGTAAAAGCCCGCCTCTGAAATGGAATACATTTGAAGAATGGGCTCCGAATTTTAACATTATACTTTCTAACACTTTAGTGACGACACTGTGTATTATTCGAGTAGAGATCAAGTAAAGAAAGAGTAAATTAGCGTAGTGCTTATTAAGAGCCCACCGACTGCCTGTTGGAGGAAATTGGCCATTTCGATGTGATGAATGATTGACAATGTGAATGTTTGAAGTGGGGTCTGTAATTTGGGATATTCCTAGGTTATGAATTGTGATTTTAACGTTCTGTTAAATCATGTGGAAATGCAGTCTAACAGTTGTTTTTTCACAACCCATTTCAACTACAACATTTGCATTGAAATTCAAATAAGGAACACATGACGAGCATATACAAGGGATTTGGGTCCTTCGTCCAACTTTACTCTATCAAAAAAAGAACTGAAATATTTCACAACCAGCTGACCTGGAACACTACATTCACATCCCACAATTCTAAGTTGGAAAACTCAATGCCAGTCAAAAAGCATGGCAGTCAACAAGAGATGGTGGTGGAAATGAATGGTGCAATGGTTGGGTTGTGCATAAACACATTTACATTCTCTGTATGTTAATGGACAATATATTACATCTTATCTTACATATTACTATACAACTTAATAGTTCATTTTATGATTGCACATTCGATGATGGGCAGTTACCATTTAACTATGTTGTCTGAAAGGTATACAGTGACGTTTCGTTGTGTAACAGCCCACATTTGAAATGGATTACATTTAGATTTTGTGTCACTGGCCTACACACAATACCCCATCGTGTCAAAGTGGAATTATGTTTTTGCATCCTATTTGCAAAAAAAGGCACTAAAGTAATACTGCAAAAAATGTGACAAAGCAATTCACTTTTTGTCCTGAATCCAAAGTGTTATAAAATATATATATATATATATATATATATATATATATATATATATATATATTATATTTGGGGCAAATCCAATACAAATCCAATACAAATCCAATACAACACGTTACTGAGTACCACTCTCCATATTGTCAAGCATAGTGGTGGCTGCATCATGTTATGGATGTGCTTGTCATCGGCAAGGACTACAGAGTTTTTCAGGATAAAAAGAATGGAATAGATCTAAGCACAGGCAAAATCCTAGAGGAAAACCTGGTTCAGTCTGCTTTCCAACAGACAATGGGAGACAAATTCAGCTTTCAGCAGGACACTCACCTAAAACACAAGGCCAAATATACACTGGAGTTACTTACCAAGATGACATTGGATGTTTCTGTGTGTCCTTTTGACTTAAATCAGCTTGAAAATCTATGGCAAGACTTGAATATAGCTGTCTACACTCTTAGAGTAAAAGGGTTCCAAAATGGTTCTTCGGTTGTGTCCCCATAGGATAACCCTTTTGTTTCCAGTTTAGAACCCTTTTTGGTTCCAGGTAGAACTCTTATGGGTCCCATGTAGAACCCTCTGTGCAAAGGGTTTTACATGGAACCAAATAGGGTTCTACCTGGAACCAAATATTGTTCTTCAAAGGGTTCTCCCATGGGGACAGCCGAAGAACCATTTTAGGTTCTCCACAGCACCTTTTTTTAAAGAGTGTAACAATGATCAACAACCAATTTAACAGAGCGTGAAGAATGTGCCAATATTGTACAATCCAGGAGTGCAAAGCTTTTAGAGACTTATCCAGAAAGACTCAGAGCTGTAATCCTTGCAAAAGGGATTCTACCATGTATTTACCCAGGGGGTTGAATACATATGTAACCAAGATATATTTGTGTTTTATTTTTCATTATTATTATTATTTGTATTTTTACAAATGATAGAATGTTTCTTCCACTTTGATATTACAGAGTATTTTGTATAGATCATTGACAACAACAAAAAATAATTACATCGATTTTAATCCCACCTTGTAACACAACAAAATGTGGTCAAAGTCAAGGGGTGTGAATAGTTTCTGAAGGCACGGTACCTAGTTTGATCTAACAGAGGACTAATTATTTAAACGTGATAAAAAAATTGTAAACTGCAATATGCACGAATCAGACTGGCTAGGTTTTACAGGCTAAAAGTCTCATCCAAAATGGAACAATAAATAACATTGAAACATTAATCATTATTAAATAGCTTAAAACATTAGGTATATTATAATATTGAATGAGTTTGTATATTTGTATATTTTAAATGCAATTTCGTTAGATATGCAAGTAAGGCCCAGATGTAGTTTCACTGAAAAACATGGAAGAGTTTCATAGTTCAGTATAGTTTCATATCTCCTGAAGTTAATCGGTCAATTATAGACATGTTTTTATGGATAAACACCTGCCTTTAGCCTTAAGCAAAATAAGGCTATTTTGTTCAACTCTGCACTGGCCTTTTCGTTGATAATTATTGTTAACTTATTGAGGAAACTGTGCCATTTAAGTCGTTATCTACATAATTGTTAGTTAACAGAGTTTTGTTGAATGGATAACTATCACAACACAAATGATTTCCAGTTAGTTTTAGTATAGTTGTAACATGAAAACACATTTGCAATACATTTACGTTGTAGTTGTTTAGTAGACGCTCTCACGCATTTCAAATAATAATACGAATGACTGCCTATGATAATCAACAATAACAATACAGTGATAATGATATATGGAACGAAAATTGAAAGGTTATTTAGTTTTATATGATTTAAGGGAATTATATGTCAAGTTTGATTGGACTTAAATACCATTTAAAAATTGACAATGACACTGGTGAAAAAGCTGTTGCTGTTATTTCACGGGTTTGTGCATTCAGGCTTTTTCTGTTGTTATTTAAAACCTCTAGCAAGCAGGGTGGGGCTTATTGCCTATCTGAATGTTTGAATGTTTTATTGTGGGCTATGAGGAAGTCCAATCAAAACGTGTGCAGCAACTTCTCTCTCTTTGTGGGATGATATAAAGGGAAAATCAAGTGTTTCCCAACTTCATAACAACAATCATTTAACCATAGAAGATGATGCTAGCGTATACTGATTGTTTATATGAACATGGGCCAAACAATTGGCTTCCCCCTCCGAACACAACCTATTTTCAGGTAGTTTCTCGAGCCCACAAAGACCTCGAGTCTCAAATCGATGGCGATCGGAGGGGGGAAGTGAGATCAATGCGGGAGACAGACGAAGGCCCATACTCTAACACTCCGGAACCCGGTGTTCATCACTTTTGGCTTGATATGTTAAAAAAGAGAGCGCAACGTGATATTAAATCACACATTATAAACGAGTTTCATGAGCTGAACGCGGCCCTTCGAGCCGAGGCTCAACACACCCGTAGGCTGCGTGGTAGGTTGGCCTTTCATCCCCCCAGTGTAAGAGACGAGTTATTACTGTCGAGCAGTCCTCATCGGCTCCAACGTGCATCCTCATTACGGACGCCCCAAAAGATGAAGCTCTAAATTAAGTTATTGCCATCCAATGAACTCAGATTAGATAGGCCGCAGAGATGGCCGCTCGTTTTGAAACACCCTGACAGGCAGTAAGGTGGAGAGAGGGGGGGGGCACAGATTGGCAGGTGTGTTTTGTATGTACATTTCATGGTTTCTAGACCCTTGGTTAATTTGGGCCCAATTGGAAACTCATTGGTAGCCTACTTATTACAGCTCGCGCTATTAACGGCACCTTCCCGCGCTCTCTTTGATGCGGCTCCCTTTCTCCCTTTTCGATGGGTCTACTTTGTTCCGTCCTATTTCATTTCTTTATCAGCCATTCAAATGGAATAGGACGTATCTCTTCTCTCCCTGTCTGACAAGCGTCTCTCTCTCTGAGCGCTCAAATCGTTATTGTGTTTGCTACCTGAGTCAGCAGCAGCAGGAAGGATGAAAAGCGGATTTTTGACGAAATAGGGAAGTATGCCTGATATTTGTCAGGAGAGGGGGTGAGTGGTGATGGCGGCAGAAACGCCTGAAAGGAGTGTGTATTTGAGATCTGGTGGTTGGGATGCTTCGGTCTGTGAAGTCAAAAACAGAGCAACCAACTGCACTTTCTTAGACTACTGTTTATCCCTAAAGCAAATATATCAGTCTTCCTCCTCCCATCGACACCTGCCCTACCTGAGATACCTTCTCAGCTCAACCTTATTGAGCAATTCAAAAATACATTCAAATAGCCTAAATTATGCAGAAGAACATATTCGTTTACTCTGTGCACTATTATTAAACAACATAAATACTTAGAATGTTTAGTGAAGTTGATTGCATTCGTTTATATTCCTTTTGGTAATCAAATAATTGTCGCCATGTAGGTAGGCTATTTAGGGTGGTTACCATGTGCTTTGGTATATGGCTATTGAAAATGTATACATTTAGTAGCCTACAATAAAACGTAAGCTTGGAATATAGGCCTGCATTGTATTTTGATACACAGTCTTTGTTAATTATCTTTGTAAATATTCAATCAGTGTTATTTGGATGATTGCAAAAAATGCTGTGTAGATTAATTTGTGAAAACTATAGTCTTGCAATTAAAGCATATAAAACACTATAATGTGCTGTTTATATTAAAACGTGTTTCATCTGAATATGGATGGAGTAAGACTATATTACTTTTTAAAAAAGAGTCCTGTAGCATTCACAGAACATACCTTGTTCAAACCTTACACTTTAAATATTTTTAAAGAGAAAGAAAGAAAGTCGCACACTCTATATATGCTCCCAACAATGTAATGAGTAAATAGAACTGTCAACGTTTCGGCAACGCAGTGCCTTCTTCGGGGTACTTTTTACATACCTTCATCAGCTTGTTCAGTTGCTATTACGTTTGCTTAATAAATTATATCTCCGTGCAATGTCAACATACAAAGTTCCCCTTACCTTCGATTTCGATATCATCAACTTTATATATATATATATATATATATATATATATATATATATATATATATATATATATATATATATATATATATATATATATATATATATATATATATATATATATATATATATATATATATATATATATATATTGTGGTTGGCATTTATGTCCGTTACAATATCACACTAAACAATCATTTTGAAATATTGTGAATGAATAAAAAGAAACCAGAACACACCCCACCTCACTACAATTAACATTGGACCTTAAATAGGTTGATATCTAACGAACCCAATGCTGATGTACTAGCCTACTGTATAAGCTATCAGGTGTGTTTGTACCAATACGTTGACCTGTCAGGGGATACTTGTTAAGAATTTAACTCAAACTGTTGGCGGTCTCCAGACGCTCACGGTGGCATCGATTTGAAACTTGTCCTGTCTAATTTGATGATGGCATCCAGCTACCCTCGAATAGCACCATGGACAGCGCTCTTTCCTGACCTTGCCTTGCTATCAAATTACCCCCGCCTGGGCCACGGTCGGAGACCAACACCAAGTTTGCACGACAAAGATTGGAGAGAGAACGGGTTCTTTTTTTCCCTCAACACTGATCTCACAGCTCCCTCCCATCATGATATCTCTCTCTCCATGACTGTCAGTCTGGCACTATCTACTGATAAGATACACTACTTTACTGATGCTCTGTCCCTAAAGGTGTACCGTGCCTGAATACAAGCAATACATATACCATTTCTAATTGTAAATGGACTAATCATATAATTTCTAACATACCCCCATCGAGTATGGTGGGATCGTATTGAAAAGTATAAATGTCATGCATACAAATTACGTTCAGTATAGTTTCATATCTCCTGAAGTTAATCGGTCAATTATAGACATGTTTTTATGGATAAACACCTGCCTTTAGCCAAATATAAGTCAATTGAAGTATGTATGTACATTCATACACACATCATGCACATGTGTGCATAGATAGATAGATAGATAGATAGATAGATAGATAGATAGATAGATAGATAGATAGATAGATAGATAGATAGATAGATAGATAGATAGATAGATAGATAGATAGATAGATAGATAGATAGATAGATAGATAGATAGATAGATAGATAGATACAGAAAAACATTGAAACCCGCCACACCCATGTCATGCGCACGTGTTGTGAGAAAAAGTTGAGTTGAGAGCCGGATTGGCTCATTTCTAAAGTTGGAATCGGAAACGAAGGCGCTGGCTGATAGCGGATTTGCTGGTGGGGCGAGAGAAGCTATTTGATGGAGCTCTACAGCTTTGAGACAGCTTGTTAATTAAAACCCCACGAGATGAGCCTCTGAAGCCACCGTCCATATCAGAACACTGCTAAATATCCTGACAGCAAGTTATACCAATCAGGCGCGCGGGCAGCTTTGTACTCGCTCTTCAATCCCACCTTTTAGCACATGCTAGCAGTGCGATAATTTAATTCGTTAAAATCCCACTGTGACGGTGAAATATGTTTTTTTTCTACTGTTTTATTCGTGGAAAATGGTCCAAATGACTGCTCCTATACTCTCAAATCCACCCATGCCAGCTTAAAAATGCGTGTGAAAGAGTAATGAAAGAACGTCTTGGCTGGGAGGTCTAAGAACCTAATATTCATAATCACTTTGACCAAATGAAAACATTTATAAATAAAAATTGAAAGCACTTCTGAGTTTTGGGGTTTACCTTATGAAATAAAGAAACAATAAAAAGTGAATAAAAACGTACGTATGTTAGATGAGAACGAATGGGATATTATGTGATCAATTTCGGCGAGGTCATTACACGCTTTGTCTTATATGCATTATTCCATCTTAACTGAACTGGCACCCACCCTTTGTCTGCGGGATCTGTGCGTCATTTCATTTTAATATGCATATATGAGATGATGGCTTGTTAAATCGTGAAAAACAAATACAGAGAGCCTTATTTTAACACTCAAACGGAGGATGACTTCATGGCCATTCAAGAAAAATTCATTTAAATTAGTTATTTCTTAATGTAGACTTGAATGTGTTGACCAAGCGTATGCTACTAATGTAAATACACCTATATTGTAGAATAGTTATCGTTCTTAGTGCTTGCGGCTACGCCCTCTTGATTGTGAGGAATGAAAGCGAGCAGTGCTAGCAGTGACTCTTTGATGCAGCTCTTTTAGTCCAGGTGGATGGACTATGAACACGCTCACCTGCTGTGAGATACCATGCACCCAGGATCGAACAGGGGTTGACGTGAACTAGCGGAGAAAACATCTCAACATCTCACCTGCTAAAAGATTACTTTCACAATAACGACCACCATTCCACCAGTCTTTGTCACGCCTGCACTGTGCACGTTATAGCCTCACCCTATAGCCCATGACTAGACTAGACTAATTCTAGTGCCTAATATTTCAATGGCATAATCAACACAGTCCATTGAACAAGTATTTTGTAACAGCATTGTATTAATATCCAAACCAACAGAATCTAGAAATACATCTAAACAAATGAGCGGTTTGAAACTGCACACAAAACGCATTCTCCCTTACTGTACCAGTCACTATTGCAATGAAAGCCTGTTAAAACATTAGATATGGGCAGTATTTATTCATAACATGACATATTCCTGTCCCATGAGTCTCTGTAACCTGTTTATTTTATAATGTAGCGCGGTTGCGGCCTCTGCACCTGATCGCAAGTGCCTGGGTCTGGGCTCGCGCTTTTAAGACAGCTGTAAAGAGTTCTCTATGTCTCCAGCACATTCATCAACGTCAGACATGGACAAGACGCTATTTAGTGAATTTGTAACTGCAGGAGTATATCTTGACAGAGACTGGGCCACTCACTGCAAACAATGCACGTTTTCCCTCAACTGCAAAGGCCTATTAAACAAGGGCATATTTATATCTTCTTAAAAGTATTGTATTGTCTTGACTACGTAAAAAATCGATAGGCTATTCCGCTATTGCGTAGAATATATAGACTGACAAAATGTATTTAAATAGCTGTATCTCATGGAATTAGCCTTGTTTTTAAATCAGTGTTGAAAAAAATATAATGTTCTAAATTATATTACAATATTTATATATATGTTACAAACATGCTCGTTAACAGCAGTTTATCACTGTATCCACATTTCAGTTGTTTGAATGAATTAAAATCAAATTTAATTTTGAACAATGTTGAGCCTACTATTCATTTTGGAGGATTCGAATTCGGAGTATGCTTATGTAATATACAATTTATGGAAACTTCACCTAAAATACAATTAAATGAAACGTAATGAGTTATTAGAATACCTAAGCTTATAAGCAATGCACAATAATCAAAACAAATATCTTATTATCAGTTTATATTTAAAAAACATGCATTAGTACTCTAATTTGGTTTATGTGTTTAATCAATCGGATTTTATCAAAATGCAAAACCCATCTGAAACATAAAACCATTAAAAAACTTTGTCTCATTTACACACACCAACGAAATTAAATTAGGAGCATTTACAGTCGCGGAAAGTATAGTGATATGGCTGCAGACGAGTGGGGTGGTTAAGGCTGAGCGTGGATAGAGGGGGTTTTGTGCTGTTCCTCGGTCTGAGGGTCCCAGTACGCAGAGCGCCATCTAGCAAACAAAAGTAGAAACAAACAGCGCGAGGCAGCCTCCATGCACTGCACTGAAGCACGAGAGCACCATAACAAAGCCGCTTAGGAGCGCCACCAAGGTATTCAGACAAACTTTCTACACCCTGCACTTTCTTCATTCAGCAGTAGACTGCTCTTTGTTCACGATTGATGCTTTCCATAAATAAACCACCCTGAAATAGTAGTCAAATAATCAATTAATGAAAACGAAGCAATGTGCGTTTTAAAAATTATCTCATTTTAATTAACCTTGAAGGGTCAAGATGCTAAATAAACTGATCATGTCATCAGTGTTCAAGCTATATGTCTAGAAACTTCTAATGTCAAACTGGCTGACGGAGATCTGGCGAATATCAACTTGACAAAATCGATAGGCCTACTATCATCCGCTCGTCCCGTAACGGTGTTTTACTTCACTGTGTGTACCACACAAGCACACAACACATCTTCTGTCGGGTGTGGTTTCGAATCAATTGAAAGGTCTCAAATGTAGGTTGTGGGATAAGGAGGGCTAGTGAGCTGTGCTGTCTGTCATGCGCTCTCTCCAAGCCACTGACAGCATGAGTAAGCTAGGCTACACCACAGCACCGGTGTTAATGACCACGCTCTCAAGTCATCATATAGGCTCCCACGTTACCACTCTTCACCCTCACTATTCCTTGTCCTCCTCATCTCCACTGCCATTACTTCAAACACCAACAAATATGACGAATCCAAGATCATATCCTGTATCCTAACACTATCACTAACGCCTCTGTGTACCACTGCTAACAATGATAGTGGTAGCAATAACATTTAGCAAGTAGTCATCGTCATAACCACCTTAATTGAGATTGTCTTAATAATCATAAGACTATATAGCCTAATAACCATGATTAGTATTGCAGTCGAAGCGTATAGTCCTAATCTAAAATGAAGACAAATACTACAGCGTCTTAGTTCAATTCATAACCAACCCATATACGCCTCTAGCCTTCTGTGCATGCCACTGCCTACAGAGACAGAAGACCTTTCTGATTTGGGAAGGACATTTAACATAATTAGAAATAGGCCTATTATGAATGCTAGAATATTAATATCAGAATATTTGTAATAATAATTTTCTCTAATGCTTTCAATATATCCTGATGTCCAAGTGGAATATTAGTAATTGTATTAATTGTAATGAGTCGACGTTAGATGAGAACATATGCACCAATATGCTTTCAGAGGGAGACATAGCACAATCGGATGCTATTGCTTTCTTCAACGCAAACCGCAATACGTCACCATTTTCATTGAGCCGCGTGCGCTAATGTCAAATTGCAAGGGACTTAAAAAATAACATTCTAGATTAAAAGTAAGGTGTACGAAATATATATATGGGTTTTGGTTTCATGCATATAGGGTGCTACACATCGATATTAATGATAAAACATTTGCGCATATGCTACTCTTTTTTTGTGACTGTGCTTTTATGACAGACACACTTATCATGGTTCTCATTGCAGGTGTGTGTGTGTGCGCGCGTGTGTGTAGGGCATCTTCTCATCAAAATAATCCAGAGCAGTGTCAAGTAATTTCATATAAAACTCAGATATATCCCTTATGGCTATGCTATGCAGTCAATCTAGTAATGCTGATTTATTATGTGAACAATTACCTAAAGAGTCCAATGTTATCCTCGTAAAATTAATCAAATATGATGCGTAGGCTAACCAGATTCCTGAATCTCCTGCTAATCAATTTATAAATGCGATGAACCTGTTGTAGACATGGTCTCTCCAAAGAGAAGGCATTTTTGTCAAATGTGGTCGTAGGCTACTCGTCATTAATATATAGGCTATAGTTTTTTTTAAACACTTAACATGTTATGCTATTCTTTTTCAGGATAAAGTGTCCTGTTCCATGTCGTGCTCGAACCCCTGTATTGATTATTTTCAGGCACATCTCTATTTTCTGTCGACTGCTCTGTGGTAAACGAGATAGCCCCCCTTTTGGCGCGTATGCGTGCAGTGGAAAGAGTGAAGATGTGACGGGGCGTATTTGAAGTATGACGAGCTTTGTGGTCAACTCCTTTTTATTCCCCTGCCTCAAATACTCTTTCAAATAAGCCTCCCAGCCACCCCCTGCCACCTTGACATGAATGGGCGGCTGACCTTTCGGGCCGTGTCCACTCTCCGTCCAGTTTTATCCAAATAAGCCTCCTTCCCCCACCCTGCCTCATCTAGGATGCCAGCTATATTTCACTGATATCATCAACGAATGCAAATCATTTGGACGTGGGGGACTGCATGGAAGGAGAAGGAGTAGTGGTGTATAGTACTTAAGTAAACATACTTTAAAGTACTACTTAAGTCGTATTTTACGGAATCCGTACTTAACATTTTTTTTTTTTTAAACGTTTACTTCACTAGATTCTGAAAGAAATAATGTACTTTTTACTCGCTACATTTTGAATGCTTAGCAGGACAGGGCAGTGGTCCAATTTACACTCTTATCAAGAAAACTTCCCTGGACATCTCTACTGCCTCTGATGTGACGGACTCACTAAACACAAATGCCTCGTTTGTAAAATATGCCTGAGTGTTGGAGTGTGTCCCTGGCTATCCATAAATCAATTTAAAAAACACAAATTGTGCCGTCTGGTTTGCTTAATATAAGGAATTTGAAATTATTTACACTTTTACTTTTGTTACTTAAGTATATTTAAAACCCAATACTTTAAGACTTTTAGACTTCAAATAATATTTTACTGGGTGACTTTCAATTTTACTTGAGTAAATTCTTTACTTTTACTCAAGTGTGATAATTGGGTACTGTTTCCACCACTGAGAAGGAGGGTGGGTAGTCATGGACAAATACCACACTAGTTGAGAATGCGCGTGTGTGGATGGAATAATTGAATACCCACCAATATCGGATGGTTCGAACCACCTTGAATTCAAAATTGCAGAGAAAATAGACCTTCCAATTTCTGAATTTCGCACTTTGAAATATCACCAACCAATTCGCCATTCAGATAAGATGCGTTTATTTCTGCATGGCCTTTGAAGAGAGAGGGGTCGAGTCAGTCAGCGAGGAAAGGCCACTCCGTTAACCCTTCCCTTTACACTCCTCCCTCTCCCTCCCTCCCACAGACCGAGCCCCACCTTTTCTTAGCACAGACCTGAGCGCGCGCACACAATTTGACTATAGCCTATCACGCGGGTTTAAGGCTACACAGATGGTAGATTAGAGCTTTGCTTCTCTAGCAAGTAGAGGAGGAGGCACTTCTGTAATCACAGTGGAGGTATGTAGCCTAGGCCACAAAGTGTTAGCAGCTAGCTATAGCGAGAGGAGCAGTCCAAGCGCTTTAGGCGAGCAGCAAAACGTTTTCTCGAATGCTTTACAATCATCAAAGCACAATACGTTATTAAAAGAGAATATATTTTGGACATTTCAAAAGATAAGTCTACTTATGCATGTACAGCCTATCTCAAAAGTGATGTCTGCCTATATAGGCAATATATAGGTAATAATGGACACTATTAGAATGGATAATAATGGACACTATTAGAAATGTTAGTCATTGTCTAACGTGAAGACAGTCTCGCGTTTCATCCTCGCTCGACTTTACAGTGGTTACATCGCTATTGGCAGCTTATCTTCGCTTAGACCAATGCTACAGCAGAGACATACATATTGATGGGTGATGCTGAGTAAGATCGAAAAAAGACGTGTATTTATCAACAGTCTGCCTTTCCTCTAGGCTGGAGAGAGAGAGAGAGAGAGAGAGAGAGAGAGAGAGAGAGAGAGAGAGAGAGAGAGAGAGAGAGAGAGAGAGAGAGAGAGAGAGAGAGAGAGAGAGAGAGAGAGAGAGAGAGAGAGAGAGAGAGAGAGAGAGAGAGAGAGAGAGAGAGAGAGAATGCACCAACCTTGGGGAAGCCCTGCCACTGTCAATACCTCTGACCAATGGCATAGATTTTTTTAAGCCCTTTATGAAACGTTTCAGTCTATCAAGAACATAGCCCATGCGCCAGCTAGGTAAATAACGGCTAAATTGCAACAAAATAAACAACTACATAAATAAATACTAAAGAGCTTGTGTAACACAAATACAGTCCTGGATCATAAAAATATTATGGCACGCTTCACAGCAAGAAAACAGACGTAACATTTTCATGTATTCATGGTCTACATAACGTTGGAACGTCTCCAGAATGGCTGTTATTACGGCTATTATAGCTCAGACATAGACCTATTCGTTTGTTCATAAACATAGCAGAAATGAAACAAATCGACTCAAACTCAGCTAGGAGACTAACTGGCCTTTCTTTCCCCAAATGAGTGTATATCGATTGCATAGGCATATAGCCTATAAATACATATTGTTTTACGTCTGGCCAGTTTAATATTTTGAAGACGTAGCATATAGGCCTACAAATAGAGACTAGTTAGATAAAATATCAATTGCTTCATAAGCATTGTGATTGATTGAGTGATTGGCTGAAACGTGCAGTGAGCGGACTATCAACCCAGTTTGGTAAAGCTTCAAGAAGTGCTATGTATTTTCTTATTTTTAATACACCATGCATTGAACGTGGGTACCAGGCCTATAGGCTACATATGCATTTAAGCAACAACAAAAAAATCGATTCGAAAAATTTACTTCATAAAGGTAATGTGAAAATCCTGACGATGAAGTGAAACATTAGTTGTGATCAAAATTATATTTACATAGACATGCTGCAAATATAGGTGACCAATGAATTTGGTCTCAGCATGAAGTATAATTGCAACAAAATGCAGCTGAGTGAAATTGAGGAGCTCACTGGCTGCGGTGGCACAGTTACAAACCATCTGGTGTGTATTAGAAAGAGAAGCCGTAAATATTAGTGAAAAGCCAGGGTGTTATCAGGTAAGCCCGGCCTTGCTGGCCTCCCATATGTTGACATATTACACCGTGGGGATGTCCATTAAAACATTTCAGAATAATACATTACCATATTAGTTACATTCATTTGGTTGGTGTAGGCTAGATCTCCCGATGACTTGACGTCACTCTGTTTGTAAACATTTTTGAAGGGATTACGGAATGAATTAGTTGGCGCACGCATGCTGGTGACGTTATGTTTGGACCACTGTGGAGTTTTTCGGCCAGCACCTAGAGTTTTAAGTGTCCATAAGCAACAGGTTAACTCTTCTCTGACTCAAAACACAATTGAATTTGGCCTTAATGACAACATTTGCCACTGACAATCACAAACATCCCTATAAACTTCTCAAAGGAAATTAAGCTATAGCCTTCTCTTCTCAAAACCTCAGCCCCTTCTCCTCGTTGTCTCGACTCGGTTAACTCGTTGTACGCTTTCCCTTTCAAAATCAAACTGTCCTTTCCAATCTCCTGGGTTTCTTTTCCGGTACTGTGATTACCGGAACGTATACATACACTGAAAAATAGCACTCTTGGGTTTAAATGTCACGTGTTGATTAATTTGTTGTTAATGACAGCTGGAGTCACACACACACACGCATAGGCACATCCTTTCCTCTTTCCCTTTCTCACATATCCCTCCCCCTTCTCTCACTCTCGCTCTCTCCTTCTCCCCTCTCCCCTTTGCTTATCCATTTCACTCAAACGTGCACACACACACACACACACACACACTGTGCAAGGGAGACTAAACCAAAACAAGTCTTACTTTTTTCGTGAATCTCCATCATAGTCCTTGATGTTCCAGCTTCTCTGAGCCGTCTCTCTTCACAGCCTGTAAAGTCTGAAACATTTGAGTTCGACACAACATCTCGCTTTAATTAATATATTTCTGGGCTCTGTCCCATAGACTATACCCAAAAGCTTAGAGTGAAGTGCAGATTGAGACATATTGAGCCCGCTTTAAAAGGATCATTTCATGTGGGAGGTTGGACACAAAGTTTGGACTCGTGACTGGCATTCCGGAGGGACATGCATATTTTAAAACAACAAAGCAAGATAGAGACGGGGCTCCTGGTGGGAGGGGAAAAAACTCGGAAAGAAGTTACTATCTGATGAACAGCTGTCATTGTTGGGCAGGTCTCGAGCGGGTATTAAGATATAGCCTACATTCCCAAAGCCCATGTCGAATAATTATCATCGACTGCCCCTCGACGATTATTATTTTTTATCTCACGCTTCAATATTTGTATTTCACAATTACCCTTTATTTCGTATAATTGGCACTTTATATCACCACCATGTTGTAAACACAACGTTTAGCCAATTAGGCTTGCATAAGTTAATAATATAAAATCCCAATACATTGTAGCAGTGCCATGCATGGTGGTTGATGTTCAGCAGCAACTCAATGTCCTACATTGCGTAAAACTGGGTAGAATCTTCCCTTGAGGACGTAGCCTGGTGAATCCACAATTGTCTTCAACGTTCTGACAATTCACGTGCCAATCAAGAAAAATATGTTTCCTTATAAAAACACCAAAAGTAGTCTATGTGAGAGTTTGGACAACTTAGTTGACCATGTTACTGTAAAGGCACACAATTATACAATCATAATTAGCCTACATCCAAATGCTGTGATTTATAGGTTATAACTAGGCTACAAGAGATTAAATGCCTTAGTACTAGGCCCATTAATGAGTGATAAAGATAACAATTCACCGTCTTATTTTCTATAGGCCTATCGTTAAAATGACTTCTATTGTATGTGGAATCTGTTCAAGGGTAAATGCTTAGAATGTGTTCACTGTGACGAAATCCTTCCGTTGAAATGAAGGGTATGGAGACAAAAGGAGAGAGTGCATGGTGTAGAGCTGGATATCTCTGTTAGTTGTCAGCGTTAGTCCATGGGTATGGAATGCTAATGAGTAAAGGGTCTCTCTCTCTGTCTCACCCCCTCCCTTGCTCGCTCGCTCGCTCCCACCCCCCCTCGCTCCCTCTCGCTCTCTCTCGCTCGGGGAGAGCAGCGGATCGATAGCTGACCTGATGGTTTGGCCAATGCTTTATTTATCTGGCCAGGCAATGGTATTATCAGCCTTGAACGTTATATACAGCAAACGTCTTCCTAAATCAACACAAAGGGATCGCTTACACAGCGATCTGTTCTCGCAACCGACTCCCTCGCTGTCTCTCTCTCACTCACACACGCCAGCTTGCACACACACACACACACACACACACACACACACACACACACACACACACACACACACACACACACACACACACACACACACACACACACACACACACACACACACACACACACACACACACACACACACACACACACACACACACACACACACACACACACACACACACACACACACACACTCAGGCGTCCCCTTATGTTACGTTCACAACTGTATATATTTTATACCCCTGTAGTATTGGATTTGATCCATGGCTTAAAGCTTGTCTATGAGGTCTGCGGACGGCAGAATTATACTGCGATCATTGAGATTGTTAGGAACAATTGTACGTCATTCCAGGTCGACAACATATTATCACCATTTCACATAGAAAGCAAACAAGCCATTTTATGACACACAAGCAGACATCCATGCACTATTTTTAGAATGCTAGGCTATTTCCCACTGTGCTGTTTTCAACCATTCACCAGAGGTGTTAGAATTGCCAAGCGATGATGAAAAACGCGATGACCATTATCGTGTATGTCTATTCATTATGCATAAGTCAATACCTGAAATAGAAGTTTATAACATTGTCATAGCCCATACTTGAGAGGATCATTCACGCATCCCAAAGATTCAATTTGAAAATATTTTCTCAAACTGTTTGTCAAAAGTGACTTAACGTAGGCCTAACATTGGCGAAATTAACGGATGTTACCCCACACAAGCTTGTTATTGCCGTGTGACTGCTCAAGACGTGTGGAACCATTGGTTGCATGAGGTTTTGGAAATAGGGTCGCTGACAACTTAGGATAATAAATGTTTCGCTTTCAGACAGATATCTCAAACGTGAAATCGCACCCAGCTGCTTGTGCAAGCAAACAAATAGCCCCGTGTTAGGAGTCATTCACTTGTGGTTTGATGGATGAAACCAGACAAAGGTAAATTGTTATTTAACTCATTTGGGAATAACACTTTGGTAACCAGAGTTTCCGAAATGACCGAGACACAAATGGGGCCTATAGTGTGTTACAGATCCCGTTGCCTTACCCACTGTCATCAGTCAAGTGCAACAATACGATATGATAGAACATCCCAATCGTGTCACACGTTTATTTCTTCTTCAGAAAAGCAGCTAAAATACCAGCAGCATACAAGACCCAGAGAGACCATTTGTATAACATATTTGAACGTTGAGTGATCTACAACTATGAAAGACTTCTGCCTGAAAACACATCATCCCAAACACTATAGACCTATGGGGTTAATGGAAAGCCGAATACCAAACTAGTATGAGATTGTATCTTATTGTTGCATATGTGGGATTACAACAAACCTCTTTAAATTGTCCTAACTGTTGGAAAATGAAAGCAACACCATCGATTAATAAATATCACTTATAGGTTTACCAAACTGTAGCCTATCATTGCTGCTTGTAGTGAGTCATACTGCTTCATTAATTAGAAACACATGGCTCGAATTATGTTATTTTGAATTGATTTATATAGCCCGTAGTGTAGAGATTGTACAACATAATGCGCTCAGCAAAGGATGAAAGTTAGAATTCTAGAGGGGTTTAGAATACATTATGTGAGAACAACCAGTTAAAAGCTGCATTTAATATGCTGGTAAACAATTTAGTCGAGGGCTGTACATATAGGCTGGAATTGATCGAGACTCGTCATCAACGACACTATTTTCAGTAAATGTTATATTTTTCTAATTAAACATCTCTTCATATGCGGGTAAACATAAACATATAGGATATTAGCCAAAAAACTAATAAATATAACACATACAACCAGATTTATAAAATAAAATATTTAGGGGGACTACAATCTAAGAAAAAGTTGTGGAGTGGGCCTAGGATATGAGCTAAACTTTCAAATGAGCCCAAAAGCCTATTTCTTTTTCCAATAAGATTAAATGGGTCATTTGTCAAATGCTAAGGTATAATATGTACAATTTAGCTCGCAGGTGTTAGAATTAGTGTTTAAACTATATAAAAAAATGTGTTTAAGCCTATTAATTTAAAGCAAAACTACAAGGGCTCATTCTCCAACTGTGAACTTGCCAACCGGCCAACATGCTCAAGCCATTGTTAGTTCATAATTATTGATGCCATTTAATTACACATTATTGAGGACATAACACAATTAAGGGTTACGTTGATCTGAGAAATACCGTGTTGAAGTATTACCAGAAGCTTTATGGGATGAACACTGCTTCAATCATGACCACAGGTCGACCGGGATCAACTAAGGCCTGCTCATCTTTTGACCAGATGAGACCGTGATAACTAGACCGAATAGTTCTACTCCTGTTTTCAAATCTGTAAGACGATTAGAGATAGGCCCTCATTTACGACATTTCACAACATCACTAGCTTAAGCAAAAAACAAGTTACTCGTAAATGAATTAATCAGGGTACATACAATCAAAGCAACCGCCGCCATGATATGCCCCCACCCAAACCGAAAATGGTGATATAAATACAATTAAGACATGTGGCTGTCTCCGTTCAGCTTCCATCCTCACGCTAGCTTTCATCGTAGGGAGATCGTTCGAGAAATTGGACGTCTATACATGTCCTCATCATGCTACTATCTCAAGATCGACTGCAAGGCAAAGGCTACAAGACACCGTCTTCTTCCTCCCAACATATCCCAAGTTTATGTCCTTATTTGAGTCTGATACAGTATGCGTATTAGGAATATGAACAGTATACTGAGTTATTTCTGTACGTCAGAGATCTGCTCTCGGGTCCACATTCTTTGTAAAGGGTAAGCAGACATTGTCACGCAAGAGACATGCAGCCCCTGTACACGAAGCTACTATACACTGTGCAGACAAACATCATAATCCAACACGTTGAGGACTTCGTCGATGCATTCATTATAAATGTAGGCTATAGGCAAGCCAAGGCTACATACACACTGATTTCCCTCCGCATATTTCCTCTCTCATTTGTCACTGTGCACTCCGCGTCTGTCTCTCTATCTCTCCTCCACTCTCTCTATTCCAACACAATACATCACATTCGATGTTTCTATCGTCTGGCTTACATGCTGTAAAACACATTTTCCAGATTGATCATGCATATCACATCTGTTTTACAGCGAGTGCAATCCTTAGCTAAAACGCATGTCAATATTGAAACAATTCTATCAAAGGGTACATGTTTTTAAACAGGCGAATGCAGATGTTTGGAGACAGTCATAGTTGAATTGAGAATCCCCTTGATTAAGCCACAAAAGGTAGGCTTGTGGCTTAATGAAAGCAATGAAAGCAAGAGAAGCTCATGCTTTCATTGCTGTCTGGGAAAGTATGAAACATTAATGCGCTCACAGGCAGCGAGCAGCGTCACTACTGTCTAATTCCGCACATCGTTGTGTTTATACTCAGTCGTGAGTGAGCGACTAGGTGAAACAGTAACATATAGGTATGCATTGAGTAGCCTACCAGCCATCCAATCTAAACAACGCCTGTCCTATAGCATAACATGATACTGTTATCTTTTCCCATCGTTCGCTAAGCTCCATTGGGAAGAATAGAGGCCAAATGCCTATAATGAATTAGAATTTGGAGTGTAGTATGCAAGACAACACTTGAAAACGCACATATACGGCAAGCGTAGCCTAAACATGTGTATGAAGATGAGTGGCATTATGCTATCCCACACAATAAGCATGAGTGCGCATCTCGATCTTCAGAAGAACATTCTTGAGAGTGAGACATTGTTGCCTATTTCTTTTTTAATAGTACACTCACCATCACACAACTTCATCAACAGACCCTTCTGCAAAAGCTGCATTATGAAGTAAGCAAATTGAAGGCAACAACCAATAAAATTCAAGAAACAATGAAAATTTCAAGACTAAACAAAGAAAATGTATTTGAAATGATATATTAAAAGTGCTTTTGATTTTCACGTCTCTCCTCTTTGACTGATGATCGACTCCTCAAACACTCATAACCAGGAGCAAGACGTCCTCTCGTCAAAATGTCCACGAGGTCGGTCTGCTGTTGCAGGTCCATAGTTCAACCATCAGTAGTGATATTGTCATAGCGATTAGACTTGTATCTTATTTGTCTAAATTTCTTTATTTTTCTGTTTTAAATTCCCACTTCAACTTTTAATTCTCGGAGAATGTAGCTTCGACAACATATATATCGCACTCATAATAAGAAGCAAAAGGTTATATAAAAATTATTAGTATAGAATCACAGAAAAGCTGGTTTAGAACCAGAAAAAAAATACAAAACAGAGGGGTACATAGACACAGGACATTTCTTATAATTGCTTGGAAACATTATTTTCCCGCTAAGTCTTGTTTTTAATTTTATTTGTTTGGGTTTTTTTTTTACAAAAAAGGAAAATAAAGACTAGTATTTTACAAAATGAAGAGTACTGTTCTTGAAGATGAGAGTGGATTTAAACAGGTGTAAGTCCAGTTCCATATTTTCTGTACATAACGTATTCCATCTCAGATCTTAGTCCCAGAAGACAAAAAAATCAAAAAAAACATGTCATGTCTTCCAATATGTTCAGAAAATGTCCTATATATAGTCTTCTTGTACGGGATGCTGCATTTTGGTCCTTTTTCTCTCTTTTTGTCACTCTCATTCGGATCATTGGATGGACATGTAAGGCCAGTTGAAGCTGCTCCCGGATAATAGCATATCCCTGATGAGCGTTTCAATAGGAGTTTTACCTACCAAGCGGACGAAGAACAGCTGCTCAATTACCGACGAGGAGACGGTGCGGAGAGATGGAAGCCGCAGCAAGAGCTTGCCAAAGCGGCTGGGCTGGTTAGGGTACTGGCTCCTCACGTATTCCTCCAGGGCGCACTGAGACTTCTCCTGCAGGCTTTCGATGTGAGCCGCATCTGACAGGCCGCAAGCGTCTGTGCAGGCAAAAGAGAAACACAAAAGAACCCTGGTTATCGTTCAACATCAACGTTACGTGTTATTGACAAAGTGAAATTAACAAACACACTGCTCAAACATGCTACGTCACCTTGAGTAAGAGGAACTGTCATATAGAATAAATAAGGGCGATCTGTTGAAGTGGGGAACGCACCACATAAAGGCAGATACCTCTACACGTTCATAAACCAATCAAAACAGAGAATATGCAGCTAACGGGCATGGGAAATGGTGTGCTACAGAAGCCTATTTATTGTATCGCGTTTTGCAGTTCCAATCGAGGGAGCGGGGGAAAGGTAGGTAGGCCCACTCGTGCTTTCTGACTCAGGGGAAACAAGTCTATGGAAACGTATAAAATACATTGATGAAAGTGAAATTGCAATGGTTATAATATGACCTAGTTAAGTTACTCTCGATAAGCTGATATACCATGCTTGGCCTGTTTTTCAATGTAGCCTAGTAAAGGCCCTGGAAGCAATCAAATGTATTAGCAGGGGTGAAGTCAATAGTCACGCAAAAAACACGTAAAAATACGAAAAGGAGCCAGCACAACAACACATGCGACATGTGTTTTGTTCGTAGCCTATATAGTCGGGGGTTGTTCATTGCACATTGGCCGAAATGGAGAAATGCACTCAATGTTAATGTCTTCAGATATGTTTGTGCATAGTAGTCTACAAGCGAAAGTGTTTATCGCACAGGCCACGGCATACTGCTGTGCCTAGAAATCTGCATTAAACGGCTGTGCAGGGCCAAGCATAACAGCATTTGGACCGTTATGCATAGGCCTGACGATTTTGTATTAAGCCATTGCTTTGTAACAATACATTAAACACCGGACAATGGTATCCGAGAGGCTTTTAAACCTCATCTTGATTTCTCAGGGCGATAACTCACTACGGCCAGACACAATAACCTTATGAACTCACGGACTGCGCGGGGCCAACGCGAGATCTTGGGTTGATTTACTATATGATCTTAGACGAGGCAACACAGTCCCATGTATGCAAATCCATTTGGATTAACTTTGATAGTCTATATTTAATACATAAAACAATTAATCAGGGCGAAATGAATTATGTTTTAAACATCTTGCAAATATAAACTTGTGAAATACAATGATTAAGTTCAAATCATATCGACGACTGAGCTGCAGCGAATGCATGAGCCAAAAGAAAGCTCGTGAAAGGGCACCCCATAGTTCGCCAAACATAGAACTAACCCTTGCGTCATAATACTACAACCTGAAAATATCTGCACATAAAGACATCTATTTCATAGATTCACATTGAATAAGTATGTGAAAACAGATTATGAAAGATATCATACAATGCATAACTGGACATAATATTCATCATAAGAACACAACGACCTAAACTAGGCTACCCCTATGGGTTTTATTTTTGAATAAATAAATAAATAAATGTCAACACAGTAAACCTTGACTACAACTATAGTTTGTTATGCATGGTTGCCTCTTGCTAAAATGGACAGAACCAAGGTTAAAGGTAGGCTATAGGTAAACCAGGAGGGCTTGATAGGTCATATAAATGTGCCTAAAAGGGAACAGTCACATGTAGGCCTACAAAACGAGAATATAATGTTTGTATGCTAAGGACATAAATGTCCTCACGGGCAGAAAAGGCAGTGGTAAAGTCTTCATGTCACTAAGGAGGGCAAACTAGAGGACTAGAGGGGGTTTATTGGCCATGGTCAAAACATGTTTACTGATCACTCAACCTGTCTGTAGGCTATACAATCCTCACGATTTAAAAAATAATCTGTACAAAATACTTCATATGGATATGGCTATTATTATAATAGCCTATAACATAACATAATATGCATAATATAATATAATATGAAAGAAAATATATTTAGATATTCAGAGTAGGCTATAGGATATATTTAATAGGCTATAATTCAGTAAAGATGCTAATGCTAGGCTACTTTAGGCTAGGCTTTAGGTGGTCATCAAGCATAGTGTTTTTTGAGAACATCGAGAGTGAAAATATGTTCTAGAAAATAAGATAAAAACACATATTACAAAACACAATGATGTTCAAAATGGTACTTAATTGTGAAATGTATTGATTGAAATAATGCTATTTAATGAGAATTTGTTCACTTCAAAAGAGCCACATAAGAGCTCTTTGAGTCACGGTCGATTTAGGCTTCTTTATCCACTAGGCCTACTTATTCTCCATTATCCTTATGCGACTGCTTGCAAATGGTAATAGCAGCAAGTGTCCACAATCAAACCCAAAATATCTATATTATTACACGCGACAGGAACGGTGACCTTGGCTCTGCCAGATCTAGTAATGACCGGTCATATGTAGACTATGCCTTCTTTTCCAAATTTGGGATTCTAATATTTTACAAGAAAATAATTGTGAGAGGAAATATCTTTAAACTTTCCGAATATATCTCAAGCATACCGTTGTTCTGACATAAATGTATAGCAGAGTAAAACAATGACATATTAGGCTATTTAATCAGTATTTCTTTGAATAGGCAGCTCGGGATTATTTCCTGTTTTACCAAGACACATATTTGTGAGCACAAAACATGAAAACATGTGCCGCAACTCGTACATAGCCTACATCAGGTGCCACACCGCAATTCTGCTTTTATTTATGCATATCATATGTATTTAAAAAACGCCTGTTACATGGACCAAACACTTCTGTAGACCTAGTTATCAGACTTATACAAAATGTAATGCGATTCACTTATTATACTGTCCCACAGTTATTAAATAGTATATTGTCTTTCAATCTATTCCTACGTGGGAGTAAAATACACATAAAAATAACGTTTTTGAAAGTCGGTTTGTTTACTTCTCTTACGCTCTGAGTAACACACGAAATGTATCACTGTGGATATTTGCAGCAAGCCATTGTCAAAAGAGCATGGAGTAGCCTGCACTAAACAGCCATGGCCTCTGTGTCAGTGTTGTTCTCCCTGTCTACCCCCTCACTGCCCGCCTATTAGAGAGAAGGCCTCAGCAGCGGCATGGGAAACACTCACCTGATGTGAAGAGTACTATCGCCTTGATGCAGCTGTACTCTGCCGAGTCAACGTGGAGGGCCTTGAGCTTCTCAACCTGCTCCTGGAAGATTCGAATGTGATCCATGAAAGCCACGACTCGGTCCGCAGACATTGGAGAAGCGTGGAGGCCTGCCGCGGCGAGCAGAGGGGCCACATGCAAAGGCATGGAGCACTGAGCCGCGTTTAGCACAAACAATTCGCTCCACGTCAGCCTGAGAAGGGACACCTGGTCGGTGATCTGCAGATCTGGAAAGAAAGGGATGTTCCTCGCCCATTCCACGGCGCTGAAGAGCAAGCGAGCTGCCAGCTCGCATATGTTCTCAATACCCATGATATTGTTGGGCTGCATGCATTGGCTTCCATATCGGGACGTCGGGTAAGGCTCGGCCCGAAGCAATAACGAGATGTATCCGGAGAGATAGCAATGGCCGTTCAGAGGGTCCCCGTTCGTCAGCCCGTACTGCCCTGGGTTCGGCTGGGTTGGAGGCATTCGTCCTCGCTGAACCGCTGACAAAAAGAAAGAGAAGGAGAGGAAATGTGCATCCAGAACTGAGGAACATTGTTGCATGTGCAACCTATGCCCAGAAGCATTAGGCAAGCTAGTGTTTTCTGCTCTGAGATAAGGGAGTAACATTTCCCATCACAATCTAGTTCAAACTGTACATTACATAGTGTGTAAGATTGTGTGTTGTTTAAATAAATAATAATATTTTCAATATCTAAGAGTGACCGTAGCCTACATGCTAAGTGTTGCACTTTCTACATAAGTATCGACTAGGCACGCATCTAGATTAACACACACACACACACACACACACACACACACACACACACACACACACACACACACACACACACACACACACACACACACACACACACACACACACACACACACACACACACACACACACACACACACACACACACACACACACACACACACACACACACACACACACACACACACACTTAAAATATCTAACATAACGGATGCTTTAATACAGGCCTACAATGCCATTTAGACCTATGCTACATGTAGTTGTTCACTGCAGCCCATGTGTCAGTTTCATTTCGTCTAATGTATTCCTCCATTACATATGTGTTATGCTGCATTGAAGAAGAGTGGCGAAAATATATCAAGCACAATAAGAGTAAACGCCTTCTAAGCCTATAGTTCAGTCGAGGAAGAATCTTTTAACAATGTGCATTAAGTATAATTGGTCTAATTGTATTTTTGTTGACAATATTTTGGGGGGATAATATTAAATAACATGTATGGTAATTTGGTGGTTAATTTAAAATACGTGTTTTGCTATAATTTGTGCTCCAAAGAGAGGGAAAGTTACGGCCTATCATACAATACGAGGCTAAACAAATGTGCACCACACAAATTCTCTAGCATTAACGTCAGCCTGCTCAAGCTGCTTAATCTGTCTAGTCAGCATATGGAATAGGGAGACGATGTGGCTATGTTGTCTGTTCGTCTTAATGCACAGACAAACCAAACACAAGTCTATCACTACACATGTAAGGACGTGCATTAGCATGCATGTTATCTCTCTCTCTCTCTCTCTCTCTCTCTCTCTCTCTCTCTCTCTCTCTCTCTCTCTCTCTCTCTCTCTCTCTCTCTCTCTCTCTCTCACACACACACACACACACACACACACACACACACACACACAAATAAACAGCTGCTTTGTTTTAGCCTACGACTCGTACCGGTTCCCTATCTTTTGTAGCTGCATTGCATTTGACCCTCTCTATTAGCTAAATGCGCACACATACACATCCCCTCAAAAAACATGGTTGTGCAATGTGCTCAGCCGTATGTATGTGACCTTTTATGCATCATGGCAGCCCTAGTTGTCAATGAAACGTAGGACGCATCATCCCAAGTGCCATTAAAAAAAGATATTCACCTTCCCGCCGCATTCCCACTTTTAAACATTTCTTCAGCCGGCAGTATTGGCACTGATTTCGGTGGTGTTGGTCAATGGGACAGTTCCTATTGGCACGACATGTATACGTTAAGTTCCTTCGGACACTCCTCTTGAAGAAACTTTTGCATCCCTCGCAGGTGAACTGACCATAGTGCTTGCCGCTCGATTTGTCTCCGCAAACAACACATTCTATATGCTGTGCGCCACTCTGTCCAGAATTCTGGCTCCCCTTGTCTCCAGCAGTCCCTGGTGTTGACGGGGGTCCTGGCTGACTTGGGGTCTGCGGAGTGTGCGGTGCTGCCGACGCCGCCTGCTGTTGCTCCCTCGCCGGCTGAGTTGCTGGGTTGGGGCCGCTTGGAGGTCCTCCGACCACGTCTTCCTGCGGATCTCGCCAGACGCTAACTACCATTGCCATATCTCGGGCCCGGAAAGTGCTATAAAGCGAACGGATCGCTGGGATTTATAAAGCAAGGGGAGCAAAAATATTTCAAACACAACAGTGCAAAGTCAAATCGGAAGAAAACAATCTCATAAGAGAAAGAAGGGAGCAGAACACGATCAATACATTGAAAATACAGGAGGCGATAGAATAGGCACCCGATCAGGATATGCAAGTATCGGGAGGCCAGTTCCAATGTAAATTACAGTCAGCCATTCAGGAACCCAATCTTGAAGAAAAAGCGAGCCAGCCGTAACAAAAAAAATGCGGTTCGTTATAAAATAGCCAGAAAGGAGGCAGGAGCGATTCACATGGGCGTAGAAATGAACATAAAATAGATGCGATCCAAAGTACTGCGAGAAATAAATTCCCTTCTCCTTTCTTCCTTGCTCCTTACTCCCGTCTTCGCTGTTGGATGGGAGGAAAAACTGAAGAGCGGAATTCTACATCTATATTCTTAAATACATTTCATTTCGACCAGCAAAAAGACCGCGTCGCCGAAGTGCCCGTGTAGTTTCACCTCTCCAGTACAATGGAGCGAAGGCGAAAAGATAAAAAAAACAAAACAAACAACAACTAATAGAATATGCAAGAAGGAGAGACCCAAAATTGAATGCGTTTAAACGGGAAGACCAGCAGAGCAATGTTTCCGAAACGGGGATCTGCGCGAATGTCTGTATATAGTGAACTTTGACACTACTATTGAAACTGACACGTTTCTATGGAGATCGCTACGCCTTATATGGTGCTCGTGTCAAGGAGCCAAGAGAGGGGCTGCTGGCAACTGATAATCAAAGGCGACTGACTGGCCAGAGCCCTGCATTGAGGGGAGAGAGAGAAAATGGGAGGCTAAGGTTAGCCAAGCCTCTTTCTCTCCATTGGTTAGAGTCCTCGTTCCTTGCTACCTACGACTGGGGTCTCTGACAAGCACAATTTACATTGAGCTCGCCCTGCGCTGCTATTTACTTTGAAACCTGATTAGTATTAGTCTATTGTCACAAACAGATGAGGAAACCCTGGATAGAATGGCCGAAATAAGGGTAAAAGCGAGGACAAAGCTTTGTGCACGTGAAATAAACAAACGTGCTAGGCGAAAGGGACTGGCATAGAATTCCTCAAAGTTTTAAATCGTTTGTTTGGGACTACCATATTCATTATACATGCGGGGGGACATTATTATTGATGTATCGTGTGTTTTATTATAGCCTACAGCATTTGGTGGTGTGTAATACTGTATATGCTTCAACTTTACATTTACATTGTCAAAATTCGGGTCCAAAGTTACTGGATCAAATTAGGAAAAAATGTAAGAAATTCTGCATAATAGATCATTCGTGTTAGAATAGGCAGACAGGGTGCGATGGCGCCAGCGAATCTCAAAATTGCATCGACAAATAACAAATACTCTATAACAGTTGAGGTTTTAAGGCCCACACAATCACTGAACGGGTGTCAAATTATGTTTTATAATGACAATAATTCAAAATCATGTCAAGTTGTTTGAAAATTGCACGGGAATTCCGGCTTTTTGTATGTGGATACTGAAGCCTGCATGCGTCTCCAACTCAAAAATGTCTGGATCGGTCTGCCATCTAGCGTACAGTATACAATTACATCCACATAGTAATGCATAACTCACTGTGATCATGCATGTAGTATTCTTATCAACTGTGTATAATCATAAAGACAAGAAATAATCTCATGAAAATTGCTTTCTTTTTATTTATATTTTTACAGATACTGTGTTCCTGTGATGAAGATTTCAAACGGAGCAGCTGGTGCCTGTTTTGTAGATTTAGGAAAGAACTTCCAGGGTAAAATCACTAAAAAATTAGTGGAACTTAGCACAAATAACATTGACACGGGGTAGTTTGAATATGACAACATTTCGCCCACATGGTAACCAAAGCCACCAGAAGTGTAATTCAGTGTGCTTACAAGCCTGGTGCGCCGACATGCATACATAATAGCCGAACTTAAATAGAGTGTAGGGTATGTGAAAATAAAGTGAATAGTTTACCTTTGTTATGTCTGTCCGAGTGTAGTCAGCTATTAAAGATAATGGAGCGCAAATATGCAAGTACCCCCCTTGTTAACGCATAGGAGGAATGGGTGTTTTTAAGTATTCAACAACAGAACTCTTCCCGTCCCCGTCTCGGACACTGCACGGAGACTCCCGGTCATGTTTCCAGCTCTTTGAAAAGGTGAAACGAATAAGATTAAAATGGACAAAGCATTTTCTGTAAGTGTATCATTAAGATTTGACTCCACAGATCGGGAAGAGAGCTGGACGGAGAGAGAGAGAGAGAGAGAGGGGTGACAGTGAATGAGGGCAGCGGGAAGAAGGCTATAGCACGAAAACAGGAGAGAAAAAGAGAACGTGGACAGCAGGGTATTAAACGAAGAAGCACTCAGCGACAACTATTAGGCTGTAGTGGACGGGAAACATCGGTACCTGAATTTGGCTATCACCAGCCAGGCAAGTACAACATTTATTTATCTTCCACCTATTCACAAGAAGCTCTAAAGAAATTAACAATACATTCTCGCCTCGCCACACTACCATGCAACCCATGTAGGCAACCGTTATCTAGTTTATCTGTCTAAATGTCAACCACTGTTAGGCTACATTCCAGGGCGAAACTTTTGAACCGAACTTTGGATCCTTTCCTTGACATCTTTACTGATTTGGGAACCCGTTTCTCCGTTTAAAACGGTCGTCAGCAATATATACGAACATCGTTGATGCTGTTACCGCAATTCAGGGAACCCTTTCCAGGTTATGAGCATCTCACCTGTGCAAGGCTATTTGTTGTATGATCACACAATGAAAACATCGATAGCAGCCGGTTTCTCATCGATAGTTTCAACGGATTAAAGGACATCGATACGACCGAGCTGGTGAGGTATAGTACAGGCATGACGATAGATCTTGGAACACTTTCTGGCTGTTTTGTTTAGTCATATGAAAATGTAGGGAATTTTAATCAAAATTATTATTATTTAAGTGCAAAGTTTGCAGATACAGATACAACCCCACCATGTGAGATAAGTAGAATATATTATGTCATTTTAAAAGCAGTTTTTACGATTATTTTGTAGGTAATTGATGCATACACACAACTTACATCGAGCGATAATACTGACAAAAGCATAGGCTAGGCCTATATGAAATACGATTTTGGCGAGACTATATTAAACTTTGATTCCCTTGTGTCTCAGATTTTAAGTTGATGCTATAAATGCCACTTGAAGTTCCACATGGCAGGAACTTACTATTAATGTCTATGTTATAGTTCGAGTTAGCCCATATTCCCTAAAACAAGACGCATATAAATATAAGTATGTCACATAATTATGTGTTATTACCAAAAATATAAAATGCCATTCGCAGTGCAGTATAGGCTATATTTGCACATGTGGCCTATATGAATCAGATCATGCATATGGTTTGCTGAGCATCTACCGTGAGTTAGAGGTTAAACTAGATTAGATGTAGGCCTACGTGGGCTTCAAATATATTTAAAAACATAGGCTAAATTAGGCTAATTTCTAAGTGATGCGGTCTCTCTCTATCCGTTTGTATAACAAATAAATAAATACATGCCAGGGCAACTGCACCCCATAAACACGTTTTCGCTTCTGCAAGCAGTCAATCGAGCGTTATGAATTCTTGGACCAGTTGTGAAACCAATAAAAGGCCATGATAGTCTGACCTCCTACTTCGTGAACACGGGGGCAAATATCAGCCCATCGGCATTTCAGATCATTAATAAACACGTTGAAGGAAAAAGCTAATAAGTATAGGGAATCTATAAAGTCACTACACCGTTCAAAGCTTCCAGCTCCATCTATTGCTTTTAGAGGCCTCTGTCGAAATGCCTCCTATAAAAACAAGTATTACGTTTCTTCAGGAGAGGAAGAAACGATCTATGCTTTTCCCATCCACGCGCACCTTTGAGCATCTGCCCATAACTGAACAGCTAACTTTCTAGAAGAAATGGCTGTGGTATGTTGTTCCAAAAATATATAACTAGCCTATATTTCTACCAAGAAAAATACAAGTGTAAAATAACTATGAAAAGGTGTAGAGACGTTTCATTAACAAATGAGGTGTGTTGCTGTCAATTATTGACTTAATATGCATAATAGCCAATATTACATGTGCAACTACATGTAACAAAACATATATTTGTTGAGTGAGTTCCAATAATTACAAATGAGAAAATAACTTAAATTAACATAACTATGTTTTAACAGATAACAGAAACCTCTGAAGGCAGATGGTTCAAAAAATCCTTCATCTGCGTCTATTCAAACTTTTCCCCAATAGTGTATCACTACTATATACCTATTCAATAGTATACTTGAAACAAGTATTGCCTATAGCTAATTGTAAGATTTGTATTTGTTTTGATGTGTTCAGTGTAGCCTGGTTTTGTTATAACTGGCTCTCAACTTTGAACCACATTTACAAATTCATTTGAAAAATACACGTTGCATAATGAATTACATAAAGACAAAATGAAGATGGCCAGTGTTGCTGCTTTCTTCAGACCCGAGTTGTGCGTTATACTTTAATGTGTGAGTTGGAGGGTTTGCTGAGAGCCCCCTCTGCTTTGAGTCGTTACGGGTTGAAAGAGAGGAGGAGGAGGAGGTTTTTCCCCAATCTGATCCCTAACTATTCGGGGGCTCAGATTGGTGTGAAAGGGACGAAAAGGTCACTTGAAATCGTATTTTATCCGCAGCCATTTTCTCTATGGATCAGCAACTTTGAATAGACATCATCTAATCGCTCTTAATGGAAAAGCTATTCGTGAGAAATAGGGAAAATATTTTAGAGCCTCACCACTTAAGGTCACTATGTTTAACGCAGGCAGCTTCGACAACATTATAGACAGATCAAAGTAGCTAACAGGTTGAGTTGGGATTGTTTCTTCAGAGTTTGGTTCACCGGTCAAAATACACCAGGATGAATGAAGAACCACACACTAGGATTCTGAGGCTACTGCCACGGCTAGAATTGTAGACAATTGAAGCCGAAATGACTTTTCCAATTAGCTTTGTGGTTGAAGTTTAGTTAGAGGGACTGTCAGTTTATGCGATGGGTAATGGCTTTATCGCTCACAAAACCATCATATATTTAGAGCATATGTGCTAATTACATTAAATGGTGTCAGAGACCGAGATCATAAATCCATTAGCACTGAAACTACTCATGTTTCTGCTGTAATATTGTAGTTCACCAAAAACCCAACTGGAAGCACCAGTAGCGACATCAAAGTAAACACATTTTCTGAGCTGTTAACGTGGTAAGACGGTCAAAGTGACATGAATTACGCGGTTCTGTATAAGAAGGGGTCAAATGAATGCGTACGGTAGGCCTATAACGAAGTATAAAGTGTGCATCACGCCATTCAAGGCAGACAAAATCCTTCAAAACACATATAGTGTCTTAATGTGGTCGCCTATATACGCCTAATACCATGGTGGCGAAGAAAGAAGACATTAGCAAAACACATCCAAATCATCATTTTGAATGGGAGACGATACCATATGAACTAATGCAACCAATGGCCAAGCACTTATAGGCTACTTGTGATAGCCTACTGTCAATGTCTTGAGACTTTTTAAATCACATCAATCCATATAATATGAGGACAACCCTTCACCCCACGTTAAAGTGCTTAAAAGTTTTAGAAATTAGCCTGGTTAAATGCAGAATTCAATTTTCTCTACTACTCGACTACTACATCGATTCTACCTAGAGGGACCAAGGCAACACGAATACAGGTTCCAAACGCAGTGCATAAAAGCATTTCACCTGTAACAGTAATTTATTTCAGGGAAACAGGAGGGCAAAGGTGGAATTCTCGAGAAATTCAACAAGTACACAGGAGCTTCTGCACGCGAATGACTTTTCATCCTATCACCACATTATCCGAAAACACACTGTCGATAGACCAAAGACAAAACGTCAGAACAAGATTATCTCCCGTGCAAATATACAATCCGCACATAACCGTTTAAGGAGCAGGGTTATTATGAAACTGGAGTAAAGAGAGAAAGGGAAAGACAGAACATAGACAAGTGGCTCAAGTGTCTCATTTGTTCTCTCTGAAACTGGGAGGTGAAATAAAACATGACATCTCCAACTTGCCTGCGTCATTGCGCATCTTTTGTATTTAAATGAGTGGCATCACCTCAAGTATCCATAATGGTTTTCTTAAACCAACACACAGCACGCGCTCAATTAGAATGTTGTCTGTCTGAACCGCCACCATGCTGTAGCCTAATAGGGGGTGACTGAGCACGTTAAGACTAACGGTACATTAAGACAGAACAAAATCATTCTCTAGTTACATATCATTTATTGTGATCATTTCTCATATTTTATAAGGCACGGTATTAAAACGCGTGTATAGCCTAATTTGCATGTAGACATTCAGTTTCCAAACAGTAAACGTTAAGTGAGCCATAGGTTAAGTAAGATCCTGAACAAATTAATTTGAAAATCAACGATATCCTTTAGAAAACCAAACATGTATGAACACGAGACATGTTAAATAGCAAAGTGCATCCACAAACAGTATAAAAGATGACTGTATCTACCTATCATTACACCCCACCCCATTTACATCGAACCAACGTGGAATAGACGTTGAATTGACATCCGTGCCCAGCGGGAATGTACTAATCATGCAGATGAGTGTAATAAAAATAATAATAATATTAAAATAATGTCATTGAGGTATTTTTAACACACGCAAGCACACACACACACACACACACACACACACACACACACACACACACACACACACACACACACACACACACACACACACACACACACACACACACACACACACACACACACACACACACACACACACACACACACACACACACACACACACACACACCAGCTGGCTCAAGATATGACACGCACGCACGCACACACACACACACACACACACACACACACACACACACACACACACACACACACACACACACACACACACACACACACACACACACACACACACACACACACACACACACACACACACACACACACACACACACACACCAGCTGGCTCAAGATATGACACGCACGCACGCACACACAAACACAAACACACACACACACACACACACACACACACACACACACACACACACACACACACACACACACACACACACACACACACACACACACACACACACACACACACACACACACACACACACACACACACACACACACACACACACACACAGCCTTTGGTATCTTGAATCTTATATGGGGGGTGTAATCATTAGAGTAATGGATGCCTGCAAAGTTTGTGAAATGATCAGAGATGTTAGCTGGATCTGAACATCCTGAAGTTCAGCGCTAGTGATGGGATAGTCGTGGGCCAGTAATGGGCTAGTGCTAGGCCAGTGATGGGCTAGTGATGAGCCAGTGATGGGCTAGTGCTAGGCCAGTGATGGGCTAGTGCTGGGCCAGTGATGGGCTAGTGCTGGGCCAGTGGATGGGCAGGTGATGGGCTAGTGCTGGGCCAGTGATGGGCTAGTGCTGGGCCAGTGATGGGCTAGTGCTGGGCCAGTGATGGGCTAGTGATGGGCAGGTGATGGGCTAGTGCTGGGCCAGTGATGGGCTAGTGCTGGGCCAGTGATGGGCTAGTGCTGGGCCAGTGATGAATCAAGAACATGAAGATAGAGAGTCTGTACTATTCCTGTTTCAAGTGCTGTATTGCTTGCAGGACACAAAACAGAGACTGTTTTGGCCTGTTTTGGCAGTTTTACCTTTTGCTCGTCTCAACTGGATGTGTGATGTGTGATGTGTGATGTGTGCTGTCTGCTGTGTGATGTGTGATGTGTGCTGTGTGCTGTGTGATGTGTGATGTGTGCTGTGTGCTGTGTGATGTGTGCTGTGTGATGTGTGATGTGTGATGTGTGATGCGTGATGTGTGCTGTGTGATGTGTGATGTGTGCTGTGTGTGATGTGTGATGTGTGATGTGTGATGTGTGATGTGTGCTGTGTGATGTGTGCTGTGTGATGTGTGATGTGTGCTGTGTGATGTGTGATGTGTGATGTCTGTATTCCGATCCTTAAAAAGGGAGCAGAATACAAATGTACGTTGTTTGCTGCAACCAATGGAAAATAAAGTTGTCTTGTACTGTATTGAATCTTTGATATTGCTACTCTGAGCAAGACATGGATGTCGATAAAGGCAGCCCCCCGCACCTCTCTGATTCAGAGGGGTTGGCTTGAATGCAGAAGACACATTTCAGTTGAAGGCATTCAGTTGTACTAGGTATCCCCCTCTCCCTTTCCCTTTCTAGGGCCTTTGGCCTCAAGTAAAACCAATGTCAGGTCTCTCCTGCCAAATGATGGTGAACATAAATCTGTTTTACCTCAGCTGTTGATCTAAACATGATATCTCCTCACCTTACAGATAGGGTAAAAAGGGTTTAACCATTTCGCTTCAATACTAATTATAACTAAAGCAACGTAACAGACCAGTGCCTGCTGTATACAGAACACACCTACTGAAAAACAACTTTGCTGCTCAATATTTTTTATTCTCAAGCTCACCGTCTGTTGTTCCCTCTCTCCATAAAACTCAAAATACGTTTGTTGGATGTTTCTGCCCAAGGAAAGCCAGAGGGGTCAAAATGAAGAAAAGATCTAAATTCAAAATCAAAGTCAACTTTGGACCAGACAATATGTTATTACTATACTGCATTAGTCATACGGCATGTTTCTGTATGTGTTCTCATCACCAAATAAGGAACTAATTGTGTTTTTTCCTGACAGGGAGTGAGCGGCTGTGCAACATGATCGTGCCATGTAAGTTCCACTGCTGCTACACAGGCCCTGTTCACCAATTCACTGAGACATCTCACTAGCACTAATGGATTCATGGATGGAATAATTTACCAAAAATATACATTTATTATATTGGTATAACTTCAACACTCCCTGAAATTAGATCCGTAATATCATCTTGATCCCTTGAACAGGGCATGGCCAAAGTCAGTCCTCATTTAGACTCAGGAAGCCAATCAAAAGGCAGCATGAATCACGCAGGGCCAATGATAAGGCTGTTTGCTCAAGAGGCTCCCACACTTCCTCCAGCTAGCTCTTATCATCAACGTCTCTGTGTTGTTTTTTTTCTCTCAGATTTAAATGAACGTCGTGGCAAGTCCCCCTTCGTTTGGAATAAAGAGCATCACCGTGTCACACGGTCAGAATCGACAAGTCTTCTCCTCATGTCATCTTAAGAAATAATAAAAGAGGAAGAAAATACTGTTTATCAAAACTCCAGGTTAGGTTGGTACACCTGTGATTTATGGATTGTGTACAAGGTAAGGATTGCTAGTAGTAGCTTGTGTCTGCAGGTAAAGCGCTAGACAGACCAACGTGCACAGCGGCCCGAGCGCGGTAGATCACCTGCTGGGTGTTAATGAACAGTGGCGATTCAACATGTAGAATCATCTTGAAATGAACAGAACATGTCCGATGTTCTGTAGTCAGAGCTGATAGGAAGGCCACCAGCTGCACATGGACAACAGTTGCGTTGGACTGTCTTGGTCTTAAAAGACAGGTACTGTCTGCAGTTGAAGATATCTACTGTGTTATGAGTTATGCCTGCTCTTCTGCCTTCACTGCCCTGGACTGGTATGGACCCAGAAGACATATCCTTAACAGAGTGTATTAACCTCACTCAGTTAACCTTGACCCCTTCTACCCAGCAGCTCACACAGCCCTGATGGTCAGTGGAAGCAGAGTAGATTCATTATGAGGATGGTGTTGTTGCTTTTAAGAAGCTATACATGAAATAACATTCTCAAGACCTAATGTATTTGTGATGCCATTCGTGTTTTATTGTCAATGTTCTTATTGTCATATTTAGAAATGAATGTGCAGCTGTATTATATTGTGCTGGGCAAAATGATTTTGACATAGTTGTGCCTCTCCTTCACTTAGATTTTTCATTTGTATATGTGTTTGTGATTCTGTGTTTGTGTGTGTGTGACCACACGGCAAGTTTACCTCGGGTGACCCCCATTGACCCGAGGCATCCCAGCGGAGGTCAAGCCTTGACAAATGAGTTCAGGCGCAGAACAGCAAACATTCCACAACATGTTCTTCCTCAACAACTCCCCCTTTCTCTCTATCTGTCTCTATACTTCTCCTCTGAACATCTATCTCGTCAAAAGGTTGTAAGAATGAGCTTATCACACGTAAACATGATGGCAGAAGGTTGTGGAAATGTTCCAGAACATGAACTTCAGAGGAAGACAAACCTTAATGCACTACTTTTATGCAATGCTCTACAAAGTTCTGTCTTGTTTACAAATGAATAAGGAAAAATAATGGGATGTTAGTCGAAAAAAGCAAAGTAAACCCATTGGATGTTAGTATTAAACTACTCTTTATCAGTGTTTGGGGCTTCAGAAGTGGGCGGTGATGTAGAGGCTGAGAAAAGATGTAGTGTTTAAACAGGATGTGAGGGCTGTAGCATTTCTGGCAACATACCCCCCCCCATCTCTCGCTCTCTCCCCAGTTTCTCTCTGATTTCCCAGCATGCTGCTGTCACCTGTGTCAGGCTATTGGTATTCTTCTTTGAGAGGCTCATTAAGGTAAGTGGCACCCCCCATTACGACGACAAGGCGAGCAAAGGTTCCTCTTGTCTTGCGAGTCCCCCAGGGAGTTATCCTACCATCTCCTCTACCCCAGTCATGTCCACTACTCACTACATTTTTGAAGGACACATGAGGTCGCCACAGGTGAACCACTACGTCACAGGAAGATCCATACGGGAACAGAGGAACTAATGCAATGCAGTGCTGGGATACATGAATCATGATTGTGTGTAATAGCATTACTGTCAGAGAAAGCAACACGTCTGAATAAAAGGACCAATAAATATCAGTTCTATTTCTATGTTTTGTTGTTTGTTGGTATTTGAATAGATTTTCTTTTGTTGTCTGATGCTACACACTGCAATAGAATAAAGCTGCATGTATCTATGAAGGGAGGGATGATTCCTGGTGTGGGTCATGTGCTTGACCTGATCTCAGGTCTCTAGTTGGCTGAACTGAGGTGTACCAATGGCACATGTACTGTAGCTGCCATATGTGCATGGAGCTCTAATCTTTGTATGGCAGTGTTGTTTGCATTTTCACTTGTGGAGGGGGGGGGTCCTTGTAATTCTGTGGGTGGTGACACCTGGCCTTTTCATGGGTGGGCCTAGGACCGAGCCATTGGAATCTGCAATGCAACAGAATGCGTCATCATTGGAACAATGCAACAGAATGCATCATCATTGGAACAATGCAACAGAATGCATCATCATTGGAACAATGCAACAGAATGCATCATCATTGGAACAATGCAACAGAATGCATCATCATTGGAACAATGCAACAGAATGCATCATCATTGGAACAATGCAACAGAATGCATCATCATTGGAACAATGCAACAGAATGCATCATCATTGGAACAATGCAACAGAATGCATCATCATTGGAACAATGCAACAGAATGCATCATCATTGGAACAATGCAACAGAATGCATCATCATTGGAACAATGCAACAGAATGCATCATCATTGGAACAATGCAACAGAATGCATCATCACTGGAACAATGCAACAGAATGCATCATCACTGGAACAATGCAACATAATGCATCATCATTGGAACAATGCAACAGAATGCATCATCATTGGAACAATGCAACAGAATGCATCATCATTGGAACAATGCAACAGAATGCATCATCATTGGAACAATGCAACAGAATGCATCATCACTGGAACAATGCAACAGAATGCATCATCATTGGAACAATGCAACAGAATCCGATGGAATTGGAACAATGCAACAGAATGCATCATCATTGGAACAATGCAACAGAATGCATCATCACTGGAACAATGCAACAGAATGCATCATCATTGGAACAATGCAACAGAATGCATCATCATTGGAACAATGCAACAGAATCCGATGGAATTGGAACAATGCAACAGAATCCGATGGAATTGGAACAATGCAACAGAATCCGATGGAATTGGAACAATGCAACAGAATCCGATGGAATTGGAACAATGCGATGTCACATGGTGAGGTTGTGCTCAATGTGCTCAATGTGCTCAATGTGCCCTCCCTACCTCCCTCCCTGTCTCACTCCCTCCCTAATCTGCCCGCTCTATCCTAGCATTAATTAGCAATACACAGAGGCTATATGTCCACCGTAAATAAATGATCAAGATCACCTATCAGTCTTCCCATTAACCTGGAGGGGCATAACAAGCTGGAGACAGGAGGAGAGACTGGTTTGTGAAAGAGAGATAGACACTGTGTAATAATGGCTGTTCATGCTAATGCCCTCCTGTATTTATCCCTGCTCTGCTCTGCTCCCTGCTCTGCTCTGCTCTGCGCTCTGCGCTCTGCTCTCTGCTCTCTGCTCTCCCTGGTCCCTGAAGACAGACAACACCGCTGCCCTGGTCTTGGCATTGCGTGGATTTCTGCCCCGTCCCCTGGGGCTCTCTCCCTGTTCCCTGATTCGCTGTGTAAAAGCGGTCGTGAATGATGGATGACTGTGTCACCGCAGCCTGCAAAGGATTAATTTGTTTCATTGATTTCTCTTTAGGCAGAATGCCAGCGTCTGCTGCTTCCCACCTTTCCCCCAAGACTTCTAGCTGTAATAGACGGTAATGGCCTAAGACAAATCAACCCTATATTTGTAAAAATAGCACCAAATAACCCCTGACTCTAATCATGAGCACATTGGGGAGAGCCGCTCTATGCGCTGGCCACAACACCCTGGTAGTATTAACCCCATGGAGATCATCCAGGCCCATTCTCACAGCCATAAGTCTTCCATACTTACAGCTCCATCTCAGGTCTCACAATGGATGGGTAATGACTGGCTGTCTGGAGAGGCCCTGGGAGTGGGCTAATCTTACTGTAATGGATGCATTTACAGCTTTTCCCTAGTCCCTAAACACCTGTAGAACCAGCTAACTGCTAACCACATGCTCTATGGCAGGCCTTGCTACACCACTTCACAACAACATTCTTCTTAGTGGGTTATTTCAAGTTATTTCAGGTTATTTCACACTCTATATTAAAGTGTTTTCCTGAATTCCGGCATATGCACACACCTATTTAGTGATATGGCTAAGAGACTGTGTCGCTGATGTCACAATCAAAGTAAGATCTTCACTGTTGTCACAATCAAAGTAAGATCTTCACTGATGTCACAATCAAAGTAAGATCTTGCCTGATGTCCCAATCAAAGTAAGATCTTCACTGATGTCACAATTAAAGGTAGATCTTCACTGATTTCCCAATAAAATTAAGATCTTCCCTGATGTCCCAATGAAAGTAAGATCTTCACTGATGTCCCAATCAAAGTAAGATCTTCACGGATGTCCCAATCAAAGGAAGATTTTCACTGATGTCCCAATCAAAGGGAGATTTTCACCGATGTCTCAATCAAAGAGAAATCTGCCTCCTAATGAGATCTGTAGGACATGGTTGTGGTTAGAGAACACAGAATATAAAGCATCGAATCTGAAATCTTTTGGGAACATAGCAATCTGACTTACTATGTGTAAGTACCTGTGCCCCTGCAGCATCAGTCATGCTCTCAGTGGCCTCTCAGTGCCCTCTCAGTGCCCTCTCAGTGCCATGTCTATTTCTATATTTTTTTATTGAACCTTTTTATAACTAGGCAAGTCAGTTAAGTACATATTCTTATTTTACAATGACGGCCTACCCTGGCCAACCTCTCCCCTAACGACACTGGGCCAATTGTGCGCTGCCCTATGAGACTCCCGATCACCGCCGGTTGTGATACAGCCTGGAATCTAAGTAGAGTCTGAAGTGACGCCTTTCCACTGAGATGCAGTGCCTTAGACAGCCCAGGAAAGGAACCTCACCAATTCTGCATCCTGCTACTAGGTGATAGTTATCCATCACTTTTTGATGATTGACCATTGACAAAACTGGTATTTCACTGCTGATTGTGTGGCTTCCCCTCAGGTCTACCTCTCCAATAACCCTTCATTGTGAAACCTAATCCAGTGCACAGAGGGAGCAGTACCTCCAGGGCAGACCATGCTGCAGTCAGCGTGGGGGAATAAGGCCCTACCTACTCTGTTAATGAATGCAAGTGCTTGGAAATCTCATCTGCTCCATGCAATCAATTTAACACAGTTTACCATGCCATCAGTGAGGTTATGTGGATGGGACAGACAGACTGGTGCTCTGTGCACCTCTCTGGGGTAAACCTAGCCAAAGCCCCCTTCACGTCTGACATGAACAAGCCCTTCAACTGGGATGCTCTGAGGATTAGGTAATCTCACCATGATACCGTCTCTCTCTTCCTCTCTCATCTCTCAGTTCCTTCTAACCTCTCTCTCTCTCCATGGTTCATCTCTCTCTCTCTCTCTCTCTCTCTCTCTCTCTCTCTCTCTCTCTCTCTCTCTCTCTCTCTCTCTCTCTCTCTCTCTCTCTCTCCATGGTTCACCCCTCTCTCTCTCTCTCCATGGTTCACCTCTCTCTCTCTCTCTCTCTCTCTCTCTCTCTCTCTCTCTCTCTCTCTCTCTCTCTCTCTCTCTCTCTCTCTCTCTCCATGGTTCACCTCTCTCCTGCCGTCACTCACCCCTCTCTCTCTCAGGCTGTTCCACTCAGGGCAGAGCTATCCTCAGGGGTCCTTACATCCTTAAGTGCCTCCAGAAAAGGTTAGTTGGCAGGTAATTGTCCAGCTGTGGTCGGGCTTATCTTAATCGTAGGTGCTTCAACACAAGCTATACTTCCTGTGATGAAGAGGCTTACTTCAAGTGAAGGGAGGAGAATGGAGAGGTGCAGAGAGGGATAACATGTTTTGAGCATTGGTAGGTATGACAGTGCTCTTTAGGTTGACACTGTGGTTTTAACGACCCCATGATATGACAACGGCGATTTAAACTATTTTGTAGATGCAACTGTCACACTGAGACTATTGGAGAAGAAATTATGTAACTAAAAATCTACCTGAAAACAGTCACACAGGATTCTGAGCCAATGGTGTATAAAACCTGATACAATCATTTCTGCAATCATTTTTTATTATATCTCCTAAACACAATCTTTTAAAATGTTTTCAAAGTCCACCAATGTTATTACCATCACTACAAATGTTGATGGTCAGTCATTCAGCAATAAAAACATACAAACATGCATAGCGACACATGTCAACATAAGGCTACATTTGTGTTGATGGCGACTAGCATACCTTGCAGTTGAACTAGGCCCATATCTTGTGGGAGGGACCTCATTTTAGGGCAGAGGTATTCCATTGTCATTGCAAAATTGTGTATTATTCAAAAGACATCTTACATCTTGCTGTACTTGAGTATGAGGTACCAAGTCAATGTATGGGGGTACAGATTAGTCAAGGTATTTTGAACATGTAGGTTGGGGTAAAGTATAATATATAATAGATAATAAACAGCGAGTAGTAGCAGTGTAAATAGTTTGGGTGGGTCAATGTAAACAGTCCGGGTGGCCATTTTATGAATAGATCAGCAGTCTTATAGCTGGGGGTAGAAGATGTTAAGGATCCTATTGGACCTAGACTTGGCGCTCTGGTACTTCTTGCCATGTAGTAGCAGAGAGAACAGTCAACGACTTGGGTGACTGTAGTCTTTAACAATGTTTTGGGCCTTCCACTGACACCGTTGAGTATATACTGTGCCTTCGGAAAGTATTCAGACCTCTTGGCTTCTTCCACATTTAGTTACATTACAGCCTTATTCTAAAATGTAAAAATATATAAATAAATGATCATCAATTTCTACACACAATATCCCATAAAGCAAAAACAGTTAATTATTTTTTTAGCTGATTGTTTAAAAATAAAAAACGGAAATATCTCATGTACATAAGTATTCAGACCCTTTACTCAGTGCTTTGTTGAAGAACCTTTGGAAGAGATTACAGCATCAAGTCTTCTTGGGAATGACGCTACAAGCTTGGTACACCTGTATCTGGGGAGTTTCTCCCATTCTTCTCTTCAGATCTTCTCAAGCTTTGTAAGGTTGGTTGGGGAGTGTTGCTGCACAGCTATTTTCAGATCTCTCCAGAGATTTGGCCACTCCAGGACATTCAGAGATTTGTCCCGAAGCCACTCCTGTGTTGTCTTGGCTGTGTGCTTAAGGTTATTGTCCTCTTGGAAGGTGAACCTTCGCCCCAGTCTGAGGTCCACTCTACCATAAAGGCCTGATTGGTGTGGTGCTGCAGACATGGTTGTCCTTCTGGAAGGTTCTCTCATCTCCACAAAGGAACTCTAGAGTGACCATCGGGTTCTTGGTCACCTCCCTGACGAAGGCCCTTTTCCCCTGATTACTCAGTTTTGCCAGGTGGCCAGCTTTATTAATAGTCTTGGTGGTTCCAAACATCTGATGATGGAGGCCACTGTGTTCCTGGGGACCTTCAATGCTGCAGAAATGTTTTGGTACCCTTCCCCAGATCTGTGCATCTACACAATCCTGTCTCGGAGCTCTACAGACAATGCACTGTCAACTGTGGGACCTTGTATAGACAGATGTGTGCCTTTCCAAATCATGTCCAATCAATTGAATTTAACACAGGTGGACTCCAATCAAGTTGTGGAAACATCTCAAGAATGATCAATAGAAACAGGATGCACCTGAACTCAATTTCGAGTCTCATAGCAAAGGGGCTTAATACTTATGTAAACAAGCTATTTCTGTTTTTATTTTTTAATACATTTGCAAAAAAAATCGTTTTAGAATAAGGCTGTGTAACAAAATGTGGAAAAAATCAAGAGGTTTGAACATTTCTCTGAAGGCACTGTAGGTCCTGATGGCAGGAAGCTTGGCCCCAGTGATGTTTTGTGCCATACAAACTACCCTCTGAAGCTCCTTATGGTCAGATGCCGAGCAGTTGCCATACCAGGCGGTGACGCAACTGGTCAGGATGCTCTCAATGGTGCAGCTGTAGAACTTTTTGAGGATCTGGGGACCCATGCCAAATGTTTGGACCACAATAGTTTGTTGGTGATATGAACACTAAGGAACTTGAAGCTCTCAACCTGCTCTACTACAGAGTGATCAGCCCTTCTTTCCTGCAGTCCACAATCATCTCCTTTGTCTTGATCACGTTGAGGGTTAGGTTGTTGTCCTGGCACCACACTGCCAGGTCTCTGACCTCCTCCCTGTAAGCTGTCTCATCTTTGTCGGTGATCAGGACTACCACTGTTGTGTCATCAGCAAACTTTATTATTATTATTTTTTTTAATTTTACCTTTATTTAACCAGGCAAGTCAGTTAAGAACACATTCTTATTTTCAATGACGGCCTGGGAACAGTGGGTTAACTGCCTGTTCAGGGGCAGAACGACAGATTTGTACCTTGTCAGCTCAGGGGTTTGAACTCGCAACCTTCCGGTTACTAGTCCAACGCTCTAACTACTAGGCTACGCTGCCGCCCCACTTAATGATGGTGTTGGAGTCATGCTTGGCCACGCAGTCGTGGGTGAACAAGGAGTACAGGAGGGGACTAAGCACACACCCCTGAGTGGCCCCGGTGCTGAGGATCAGCGCTGCAGATGTGTTGTTGCCTACCCTTACCACCTGGGGTCGGCCCGTCAAGAAGTCCAGGATTTAGTTGCAGAGGGAAGTGTTTAATCCCAGGGTCCTTAGCTTAGTGATCAGCTTTGTGGGCACTATGGTGTTGAATGTTGAACTGTAGTCAATGAACAACATTCTCTCATAGGTGTTACTTTTGTCCAGGTGGGAAAGGGCAGTGTAGAGTGCGATTGAGATTGTGTCATCTGTGGAACTGTTAGGGCAGTATGCGAATTGGAGTGGGTCTAGGGTTCCGGGATGATGGTGTTAATGTGAACCATGACCAGCCTTTCAAAGCACTTCATGGCTACCGACGTGAGTGCTCATTTAGGTAGGTTACCATCGCATTCTTGGGCACAGGGACTATTCAAATTTTATTGAACTTTTTTAACTAAGCAAGTCAGTTAAGAACAAATTCTTATTTTCTTACGGCCGGTTGTGATACAGCCTGGGATCAAACCAGGGTCTGAAGTGACGCCTCTAGCAGTGAGATGCAGTGGCTTAGACTGCTGTAGTGCCTTAGACCACTGTACCACTCTATGGTGGTCAGCTTGAAATGTACTTATTACAGACTCGGTCAGGGAGAGGTTGAAAATGTCAGTGAAGACACTTGCAGTTGGCCCACTCATGCTCTGTGTACACATCCTGGTAATCCATCTGGCCCCGCGGCCTTGTGAATGTTGACCTGTTTAAAGGTCTTGTTCACATCGGCTAGAGAGAGCGTGATCACATATTCGTCCAGAACAGCTGGTGCTCTCTTGCATGCTTCAGTGTTGCTTGCCTCGAAGCGAGCATAAAAGGAATTTAGCTCATCTGTTAGGCTCGCTTCACTGGGCAGCTCATGACTGGGTTTCCTATTGTAGTCCGTAATAATTTGCAAGCCCTCCCGGTGTAGTAGGATTCAATCTTATTCCTGTATTGACCCTTTGTCTTTTTGGTGGTTTGTCTGAGGGCATAGTGGGATTTCTTATAAGCGTCCTAGTTAGTGTCCCGATCCTTGAAAGCTGCAGCTCTAGCCTTTAGCTTGGTGTGGATGTTGCCTGTAATCCATGGCTTCTGGTTGGGATATGTACATATGGTCACTGTGGGGACGACGTCGTCAATGCACTTATTGATGAAGCCGGTGACTGAGGTGGAACATTCATTTACAGTTCAGTTTCTGTCGCGAGCGGCATTGCGGTACCGCTATTAGCATTTTAGCCCTATACTGTTATGTGCTAGCTGTCTGTGTTTCATAAATGTACAACTAGCATTCATCCAGTATTCCACCTCAGTCACCGGCTTCATCCACAAGTGCAACATTCAAATGTCGACATTCACATACTGTTCTTTAAAAAAATTTTTTACAGTAACTTACAGATAACTGCTCGCCAGTAATTTACCCTAAAAACAGCAGGATTTATTTTACAGGGTACATTTCGCTAATCTAATTCCCAGCTATCTATCTGATAATATGTTCAGGTCAATAGCAGCTTGCGCGGGGGGGGGGGGGGGGGGGTATGTTTGGTTGGCCCGAGACAAAGGTCACTCTGACCAATTAAATATTTCCAACAGCCCATCAATAACAGTGACATGCAGACTAATACAGCATGGAATAGTAGGGGGGATGGACAAACCCCATGGTTGCATCAGGCTCAATTGAAGAGCAAGAGGCCAAAAGGTTACTGGACAGACGTTGGCCCTTACCCTGCCGTCCTCTCATATGTGCACTTGGTAGCGATAGCTGCAATTACTAAGGTACAGTATACTTCAGACAGGTCAAATGGGAGAAGACAAATAGCTAAAGCTATAAAGCGGTGAAGTCAAAGGCTAAGATGCCCATACGACTACATGAGGTGCTGCTGGGCTCTCATAATGGAATCAAAGAGCTGCGTCTAGAGGGACAAGAACTAACCAGTAACAATAGATGGACCTCTCCTCACTTTAGCCTGTACCTTTATCAATAGGCACACTTCTAATGTGACCACGTCTCATCATGACAATCTTAATCATGGCATTAGGCCTATGTGTGTGTTTGTGTCTGTGTGTGTGCGTGTATGTTGTGTGAAGAACCATCAGCCCGTATGGCTATTAAATATGAATAGCCAAGGTCAGTGGGGTTGCTGCACTCATTTAGCACGGGTGACCAATGCCAAATGTAAAGGTCAAAGTGGAATTGCCTGTGTTGGAGCCATACGAAGGGACTTGGGCACATTTATGCATCTCATTGGCAGTGATTTATGGCTGGAGTTAAACTTAGGGATGGGAAGAAAACACGCTCCTTTTCCCATGCGTGTGTAAATACACAACTTACTCATATCAATCACTGTGTCACACTGAATCACCACTGACTGTATGCTTCCGGCCCAGATTAGTAACAGCCTTTGTCTCATTCCCCAGCTCCTTTCTACATAGGGGACGACACAACTGGTATTGTAGCCATTTTGTGGCTTGATATTAGCATTTTCAAAAGCAGGAATTGTGATACGAATGTTTTTCTTTCTTCTGCCGGTATTGTCTGGTAGATATGACCAACTGGTGTGATTATTCTCTAATGATTTCACATATTAAACAGACTTAATTAAACATATATATTAAAAATATTAAACAGACATATTAAACATATTAAACAGACTCATATTAAACATATTAAACATATTAAACAGACTCATATTAAACAGAGATATTAAACATAATTAACATATTTAACAGACATATTAAACATATTAAACATGCATGTTAAACATATCAAACAGACATATTAACCATATTAAACAGACATATTAAACATATTAAACAGACTCATATTAAACATATTAAATATACTAAACAGACTCATATTAAACATATTAAACATATCAAACATATTAAACTTATTAAACAGACTCATATTAAACATATTAAACAGACTCATACTAAACATATTAAACATATTAAACAGACTCATACTAAACATATCAAACATATTAAACATACATATTAAACATATTAAACAGACATATTAAACATATTAAACATATTAAACAGACTCATATTAAACATATTAAACATATTAAACAGACATATTAAACATAATAAACATATTAAACAGACTCATATTAAACATATTAAACATATTAAACAGACTCATATTAAACAAATTAAACATATTAAACATATTAAACATATCAAACATATCAAACATGTTAAACATATTAAACATATCAAACATATTAAACAGACTCAGATTAAACATATTAAACATATTAAACAGACTCATATTAAACATATTAAACATATTAAACAGACTCAGATTAAACATATTAAACATATTAAACAGACTCATATTAAACATATTAAACATATTAAACAGACTCAGATTAAACATATTAAACATATCAAACAGACTCATATTAAACATATTGAACATATTAAACAGACTCATATTAAACATATTAAACATATTAAACAGACATATTAAACATAATAAACATATTAAACAGACTCATATTAAACATATTAAACATATTAAACAGACTCATTAAACATATTAAACATATTAAACATATTAAACAGACTCATATTAAACATATTAAACAGACTCATATTAAACATATTAAACAGACTCATATTAAACATATTAAACAGACTCATATTAAACATATTAAACAGACTCATATTAAACATATTAAACAGACTCATATTAAACATGTTAAACATATTAAACATATTAAACATATTAAACAGACTCATATTAAACATATTAAACAGACTCATATTAAACATGTTAAACATATTAAACATATTAAACATATTAAACAGACTCATATTAAACATGTTAAACATATTAAACATATTAAACATATTAAACATATTAAACATATTAAACAGACTCATATTAAACATATTAAACATATTAAACATATTAAACAGACTCATATTAAACATATTAAACATATTAAACAGACTCATATTAAACATATTAAACATATTAAACATATCAAACATATTAAACAGACTCAGATTAAACATATTAAACATATTAAACATATCAAACAGACTCATATTAAACATATTGAACATATTAAACAGACTCATATTAAACATATTAAACATATTAAACAGACATATTAAACATAATAAACATATTAAACAGACTCATATTAAACATATTAAACATATTAAACATATTAAACAGACTCATATTAAACATATTAAACAGACTCATATTAAACATATTAAACAGACTCATATTAAACATATTAAACAGACTCATATTAAACATATTAAACAGACTCATATTAAACATATTAAACATATTAAACATATTAAACAGACTCATATTAAACATATTAAACATATTAAACATATTAAACAGACTCATATTAAACATATTAAACATATCAAACATATTAAACAGACTCATATTAAACATATTAAACAGACTCATATTAAACATATTAAACAGACTCATATTAAACATATTAAACATATTAAACATATTAAACAGACTCATATTAAACATATTAAACATATTAAACATATTAAACAGACTCATATTAAACATATTAAACACATCAAACATATTAAACAGACTCATATTAAACATATTAAACAGACTCATATTAAACATATTAAACAGACTCATATTAAACATATTAAACAGACTCATATTAAACATATTAAACAGACTCATATTAAACATATTAAACAGACTCATATTAAACATATTAAACATATTAAACATATTAAACAGACTCATATTAAACATATTAAACATATTAAACATATTAAACAGACTCATATTAAACATATTAAACATATTAAACATATTAAACAGACTCATATTAAACATGTTAAACATATCAAACATATTAAACATATTAAACAGACTCATATTAAACATATTAAACATATTAAACAGACTCATATTAAACATATTAAACATATCAAACATATTAAACATATTAAACAGACTCATATTAAACATATCAAACATATTAAACATATTAAACATATCAAACATATTAAACATATTAAACATGTTAAACATATTAAACATATTAAACATATTAAACATATCAAACATATTAAACATATTAAACATGTTAAACATATTAAACATATTAAACATATTAAACATATCAAACATATTAAACATATTAAACAGACTCATATTAAACATGTTAAACATATTAAACAGACTCATATTAAACATATTAAACATATTAAACATATCAAACATATTAAACATTTAACATTTACATTTAAGTCATTTAGCAGACGCTCTTATCCAGAGCGACTTACAAATTAAACAGACTCATATTAAACATATTAAACATATTAAAAATATCAAACATATTAAACATATTAAACATGTTAAACATATTAAACAGACTCAGATTAAACATGTTAAACATATTAAACAGACTCATATTAAACATATTAAACATATTAAACAGACTCATATTAAACATATTAAACATATTAAACATATCAAACATATTAAACAGACTCATATTAAACATATTAAACATATCAAACATATTAAACAGACTCATATTAAACATATTAAACAGACTCATATTAAACATATTAAACAGACTCATATTAAACATATTAAACAGACTCATTGTCATGTTTGTCATTTATTATCATGTCTTGTCCCTGTGCTCCCCATTCTATTCGTTTCCCTCTGCTGGTCTTATTAGGTTCTTTCCCTCTTTCTATCCCTCTCTCTCCCCCTCCCTCTCTCACTCTCTCGCTCTCTCTTCTCTCTATCGTTCCGTTCCTGCTCCCAGCTGTTCCTATTCCCCTAATCAATCATTTAGTCTTCCCACACCTGTTCCCGATCCTTTCCCCTGATTAGAGTCCCTATTTCTTCCTTTGTGTTCCGTTCCTGTCCTGTCGGTTCCTTGTTTAGAATTCACCGTGCTGTGATTGTGTATCGCCCTGTCGTGTTGTGTTTTCCTCAGATGCTGCGTGGTGAGCAGGTGTCTGAGTCTGTCTGGTTCGAGTGCCTTCCCGAGGCAACCTGCTGTTCACCTGCTGTTCAAGATCGAGTCTCCAGTTAGTCCTCGTCATTTCGAGTGAAAGTTGTGTTTTTTTGTTTGTATTCATTTTACTGGATTAAAGACTCTGTTTTCGCCAAGTCGCTTTTGGGTCCTCTTTCACCTGCATGACAGAAGGAACCGACCAAGGAATGGACCCAGCGACTTCAGACGCTCGTTACACTGCCGTCGAGATCCAAGGAGCCATGCTCGGCAGACACGAGCAGGAATTGTCTGCTGCTCGCCATGCCGTGGAGAACCTGGCCGCTCAGGTTTCCGACCTCTCTGGACAGTTCCAGAGTCTACGTCTCGTGCCACCTGTTACTTCCTGGCCTGCCGAGCCTCCAGAACCTAGGGTTAATAACCCACCTTGCTACTCCGGGCAGCCCACTGAGTGCCGCTCCTTTCTCACGCAGTGTGAGATTGTGTTCTCTCTCCAACCCAACACATACTCTAGAGAGAGAGCTCGGGTTGCTTACGTCATTTCACTCCTTACTGGCCGGGCTCGAGAATGGGGCACAGCTATCTGGGAGGCAAGGGCTGATTGCTCTAACAAGTTCCAGAACTTTAAAGAGGAGATGATTCGGGTTTTTGACCGTTCAGTTTTTGGTAGGGAGGCTTCTAGGGCCCTGGCTTCCTTATGCCAAGGTGAACGGTCCATAACGGATTATTCTATTGAGTTTCGCACTCTTGCTGCCTCTAGTGAGTGGAACGAGCCGGCGCTGCTCGCTCGTTTTCTGGAGGGACTCCACGCAGTGGTTAAGGATGAGATTCTCTCCCGGGAGGTTCCTTCAGATGTGGACTCTTTGATTGCTCTCGCCATCCGCATAGAACGACGGGTAGATCTTCGTCACCGGGCTCGTGGAAGAGAGTTCGCATCAACGGTGTTTCCCTGCTCCGCATCGCAACCATCTCCCTCCTCTGGCTCAGAGACTGAGCCCATGCAGCTGGGAGGGATTCGCATCTCGACTAAGGAGAGGGAACGGAGGATCACCAACCGCCTGTGCCTCTATTGCGGAGTTGCTGGACATTTTGTTAATTCATGTCCAGTAAAAGCCAGAGCTCATCTGTAAGCGGAGGGCTACAGGTGAGCGCAACTACTCAAGTCTCTCCATCAAAATCCTGTACTACTTTGTCGGTCCATCTACGCTGGACCGGTTCGGGTGCTACATGTAGTGCCTTGATAGACTCTGGGGCTGAGGGTTGTTTCATGGACGAAGCATGGGTTCGGAAACATGACATTCCTTTCAGAGAGTTAGAGAAGCCTACGCCCATGTTCGCCTTAGATGGTAGTCATCTTCCCAGTATCAGATTTGAGACACTACCTTTAACCCTCACAGTATCTGGTAACCACAGTGAGACTATTTCTTTTTTGATTTTCCGTTCACCGTTTACACCTGTTGTTTTGGGTCATCCCTGGCTAGTATGTCATAATCCTTCTATTAATTGGTCTAGTAATTCTATCCTATCCTGGAACGTTTCTTGTCATGTGAAGTGTTTAATGTCTGCCATCCCTCCCGTTTCTTCTGTCCCTACTTCTCAGGAGGAACCTGGCGATTTGACAGGAGTGCCGGAGGAATATCATGATCTGCGCACGGTCTTCAGTCGGTCCCGAGCCAACTCCCTTCCTCCTCACCGGTCGTATGATTGTAGTATTGATCTCCTTCCGGGGACCACTCCTCCTCGGGGTAGACTATACTCTCTGTCGGCTCCCGAACGTAAGGCTCTCGAGGATTATTTGTCTGTGTCTCTTGACGCCGGTACCATAGTGCCTTCTTCCTCTCCGGCCGGGGCGGGGTTCTTTTTTGTTAAGAAGAAGGACGGTTCCGTCTCTGCGCCCCTGCGTGGATTATCGAGGCTGAATGACATAACGGTTAAGAATCGTTATCCGCTTCCCCTTATGTCATCAGCCTTCGAGATTCTGCAGGGAGCCAGGTGCTTTACTAAGTTGGACCTTCGTAACGCTTACCATCTCGTGCGCATCAGAGAGGGGGACGAGTGGAAAACGTCTGCGTTTAACACTCCGTTAGGGCATTTTGAGTACCGGGTTCTGCCGTTCGGTCTCGCCAATGCGCCAGCTGTTTTTCAGGCATTAGTTAATGATGTTCTGAGAGACATGCTGAACATCTTTGTTTTTGTCTATCTTGACGATATCCTGATTTTTTCTCCGTCACTCGAGATTCATGTTCAGCACGTTCGATGTGTTCTACAGCGCCTTTTTAGAGAATTGTCTCTACGTAAAGGCTGAGAAGTGCTCTTTTCATGTCTCCTCCGTTACTTTTCTCGGTTCCGTTATTTCCGCTGAAGGCATTCAGATGGATTCCGCTAAGGTCCAAGCTGTCAGTGATTGGCCCGTTCCAAGGTCACGTGTCGAGTTGCAGCGCTTTTTAGGTTTCGCTAATTTCTATCGGCGTTTCATTCGTAATTTCGGTCAAGTTGCTGCCCCTCTCACAGCTCTTACTTCTGTCAAGACGTGTTTTAAGTGGTCCGGTTCCGCCCAGGCTTTTGATCTTCTAAAAGAACGTTTTACGTCCGCTCCTATCCTCGTTACTCCTGACGTCACTAGACAATTCATTGTCGAGGTTGACGCATATCAGAGGTAGGCGTGGGAGCCATTCTATCCCAGCGCTTCCAGTCTGACGATAAGGTTCATCCTTGCGCTTATTTTTCTCATCGCCTGTCGCCATCTGAAACGCAACTATGATGTGGGTAACCGTGAACTGCTCGCCATCCGCTTAGCCCTAGGCGAATGGCGACAGTGGTTGGAGGGGGCGAAACATATGAAACGTTCCTTTTGTCGTTTGGACAGACCATAAGAACCTTGAGTACATCCGTTCTGCCAAACGACTTAATGCCCGTCAAGCTCGTTGGGCGTTGTTTTTTAAACGCTCGTTTCGAGTTTGTGATTTCTTACCGTCCGGGTAGCAAGAACACCAAGCCTGATGCCTTATCCCGTCTGTTTAGTTCTTCTGTGGCTTCTACTGATCCCGAGGGGATTCTTCCTTATGGGCGTGTTGTCGGGTTAACAGTCTGGGGAATTGAGAGACAGGTTAAGCAAGCACTCACGCACACTGCAGCCGCGCGCTTGTCCTAGTAACCTCCTTTTATCAAACATTCCTGTTTCCACTCGTCTGGCTGTTCTTCAGTGGGCTCACTCTGCCAAGTTAGCTGGTCATCCCGGTGTTCGAGGCACTCTTGCGTCTATTCGCCAGCGCTTTTGGTGGCCGACTCAGGAGCGTGACACGCGCCGTTTCGTGGCTGCTTGTTCGGACTGCGCGCAGACTAAGTCGGGTAACTCTCCTCCTGCCGGTCGTCTCAGACCGCTCCCCATTCCTTCTCGACCATGGTCTCACATCGCCCTAGACTTCATTACCGGTCTGCCTTTGTCTGCGGGGAAGACTGTGATTCTTACGGTTGTCGATAGGTTCTCTAAGGCGGCACATTTCATTCCCCTCGCTAAACTTCCTTCCGCTAAGGAGACGGCACAAATCATTATCGAGAATGTATTCAGAATTCATGGCCTCCCGTTAGACGCCGTTTCAGACAGAGGCCCGACAATTCACGTCACAGTTTTGGAGGGAGTTCTGTCGTTTGATTGGTGCGTCCGTCAGTCTCTCTTCCGGGTTTCATCCCCAGTCTAACGGTCAAGCAGAGAGGGCCAATCAGACGATTGGTCGCATACTACGCAGCCTTTCTTTCAGAAACCCTGCGTCTTGGGCAGAACAGCTCCCCTGGGCAGAATACGCTCACATATTAAACGCTTTAAACCTTCGTCTGCTACCGGGTTATCTCCGTTTCAGAGTAGTCTGGGTTACCAGCCTCCTCTGTTCTCATCCCAGCTTGCCGAGTCCAGCGTTCCCTCCGCTCAAGCGTTTGTCCAACGTTGTGAGCGCACCTGGAGGAGGGTGAGGTCTGCACTTTGCCGTTACAGGGCACAGACTGTGAGAGCCGCCAATAAACGCAGGATTAAGAGTCCAAGGTATTGTTGCGGCCAGAGAGTGTGGCTTTCCACTCGAACCTTCCTCTTACGACAGCTTCTAAAGACATTTTAAACATATTAAGTTGACTCCGCGGTTCATTGGTCCGTTCCGTGTTTCCCAGGTCGTCAATCCTGTCGCTGTGCGACTGCTTCTTCCGCGACATCTTCGTCGCGTCCATCCTGTCTTCCATGTCTCCTGTGTTAAGCCCTTTCTTCGCACCCCCGTTCGTCTTCCCTCCCCCTCCCGTCCTTGTCGAGAGCGCACCTATTTACAAGGTACATAAGATCATGGACATGCGTTCTCGGGGACGGGGTCACCAATACTTAGTGGATTGGGAGGGTTACGGTCCTGAGGAGAGGAGTTGGGTTCCGTCTCGGGACGTGCTGGACCGTTCACTCATTGATGATTTCCTCCGTTGCCGCCAGGATTCCTCCTCGAGTGCGCCAGGAGGCGCTCGGTGAGTGGGGGGTACTGTCATGTTTGTCATTTATTATCATGTCTTGTCCCTGTGCTCCCCATTCTATTCGTTTCCCTCTGCTGGTCTTATTAGGTTCTTTCCCTCTTTCTATCCCTACAGACTCTCCCCTCCCTCTCTCACTCTCTCGCTCTCTCTTCTCTCTATCGTTCCGTTCCTGCTCCCAGCTGTTCCTATTCCCCTAATCAATCATTTAGTCTTCCCACACCTGTTCCCGATCCTTTCCCCTGATTAGAGTCCCTATTTCTTCCTTTGTGTTCCGTTCCTGTCCTGTCGGTTCCTTGTTTAGAATTCACCGTGCTGTGATTGTGTATCGCCCTGTCGTGTCGTGTTTTCCTCAGATGCTGCGTGGTGAGCAGGTGTCTGAGTCTGTCTGGTTCGAGTGCCTTCCCGAGGCAACCTGCTGTTCACCTGCTGTTCAAGATCGAGTCTCCAGTTAGTCCTCGTCATTTCGAGTGAAAGTTGTGTTTTTTTGTTTGTATTCATTTTACTGGATTAAAGACTCTGTTTTCGCCAAGTCGCTTTTGGGTCCTCTTTCACCTGCATGACACTCATATTAAACATATTAAACAGACTCATATTAAACATATTAAACAGACTCATATTAAACATATTAAACAGACTCATTAAACATATCAAACATATCAAACAGACTCATATTAAACATATTAAACAGACTCATATTAAACATATTAAACATATCAAACATATTAAACAGACTCATATTAAACATATTAAACATATTAAACAGACTCATATTAAACATATTAAACATATCAAACATATTAAACAGACTCATATTAAACATATTAAACAGACTCATATTAAACATATTAAACAGACTCATATTAAACATATCAAACATATCAAACATAGCAAACATATGAAACAGACTCATATTAAATATATCAAACATATTAAACAGACTCATATTAAACATATTAAACATATCAAACATATTAAACATATTGAACAGACTCATATTGAAAACATATCAAACATATCAAACATATTAAACAGACTCATATTAAACATATCAAACATATTAAACAGACTCATATTAAACATGTTAAACATATTAAACAGACTCATATTAAACATATTAAACAGACTCATATTAAACATATTAAACAGACTCATATTAAACATATCAAACATATCAAACAGACTCATATTAAACATATTAAACAGACTCATATTAAACATATTAAACATATCAAACATATTAAACAGACTCATATTAAACATATTAAACATATAAACATATTAAACAGACTCATATTAAACATATTAAACATATCAACTCATATAAACATATAAACAGACTCATATTAAACATATTAAACAGACTCATATTAAACATATTAAACAGACTCATATTAAACATATCAAACATATTAAACAGACTAAACATATTAAACATATCAAACAAACAGACTCATATTAAACATATCAAACATATTAAACAGACTCATATTAAACATATTAAACATATCAAACATATTAAACATATTGAACAGACTCATATTAAACATATCAAACATATCAAACAGACTATTAAACATATTAAACATATTAAACATATTAAACAGACTATTAAACATAAACATATTAAACATATATAAACATATTAAACAGACTCATATTAAACATATTAAACATATCAAACAATTAAACAGACTAAACATATTAAACATATTTAAACAGACTCATAAACATATTAAACATATTAAACATATTAAACATATTAAACATATTAAACATATTAAACATATTAAACAAACAGACTCATATTAAACATATTAAACATATTAAACAGACTCATATTAAACATATTAAACATATTAAACAGACTCATATTAAACATATTAAACATATTAAACAGACTAATATTAAACATATTAAACATTATTAAACAATCAAACATATTAAACATATTAAACATATATCATATTAAACAGACTATTAAACATATTAAACAGACTCATATTAAACATATTAAACATATTAAACAGACTATTAAACATATTAAACATAAAACATATTAAACATATATTAAACATATTAAACATATTAAACATATTAAACACTCATATTAAACATATTAAACATATTAAACATATTACAGACTCATATTAAACATATTAAACATATTATATTAAACATATTAAACATATTAAACATATTAAACATATTAAACAGACTCATATTAAACATATAAACATATTAAACAGACATATTAAACATCATATTAAACATATTAAAACAGACTCATATTAAACATATTAAAAACAGACTCATAAAAACATATTAAACAGACTCATATTAAACATATTAAACATATTAAACAGACTCATATTAAACATATTAAACATATTAAACAGACTATTAAAACATATCAAACATATCAAACATATTAAACATATTAAACAGACTCATATTAAACATATTAAACAAAAACATATTAAACAGACTCATATTAAACATATCAAACATATTAAACAGACTCATATTAAACATATTAAACAGACTATATTAAACAGACTCATATTAAACATATTAAACATATTAAACAGACTATTAAACATATTAAACATATTAAAAACAGACTCATATTAAACATATTAAACAGACTCATATTAAACATATTAAACATATTAAACATATTAAACAGACTCATATTAAACATATTAAACAGACTCATATTAAACATATTAAACAGACTCATATTAAACATATTAAACAGACTCATATTAAACATATTAAACATATTAAACATATATTAAACATATTAAACATATTAAACATATTAAACAGACTCATATTAAACATATTAAACATATTAAACATATTAAACAGACTCATATTAAACATATTAAACATATTAAACATATTAAACAGACTCATATTAAACATATTAAACATATTAAACATATTAAACATATCAAACATATTAAACATATTAAACATATATAAACATATTAAACATATATAAACAAACATATTAAACATATTAAACATATTAAACATATTAAACATATTAAACAGACTCATATTAAACATATTAAACATATTAAACATATCAAAAAACATATTAAACATAAACAGACATATTAAACATATTAAACATATTAAACAGACTCATATTAAACATATTAAACATATTAAACAGACTCATATTAAACATATTAAACATATTAAACAGACTCATATTAAACATATTAAACATATATTAAACAGACTCATATTAAACATATTAAACATATTAAACATATATTAAACATACTTAAACATATTAAACATATTAAACATATTAAACATATTAAACAGACTCATATTAAACATATTAAACATATTAAACAGACTCATATTAAACATATTATTAAACAGACTCATATTAAACATATTAAACATATTAAACAGACTCATATTAAACATATTAAACATATTAAACAGACTCATATTAAACAGACTCATATTAAACAGACTCATATTAAACATATTAAACATATTAAACAGACTCATATTAAACATATTAAACATATTAAACATATTAAACATATTAAACATATTAAACATATTAAACATATTAAACATATCAAACATATTAAACAGACTCATATTAAACATATCAAACATATTAAACAGACTCATATTAAACATAAACATTAAACATATTAAACAGACTCATATTAAACATATTAAACATATTAAACAGACTCATATTAAACATATCAAACATATTAAACATATTAAACATATTAAACATATTAAACATATTAAACATATTAAACATATTAAACATATTAAACAGACTCATATTAAACATATCAAACATATTAAACAGACTCATATTAAACATATTAAAACAGACTCATATTAAACATATTAAACATATTAAACAATATTAAACATATTAAACATATTAAACTCTCATATTAAACATATATTAAACAGACTCATATTAAACATATTAAACATATTAAACATATTAAACATATTAAACATATTAAACAGACTCATATTAAACATATTAAACATATTAAACAGACTCATATTAAACATATTAAACATATCAAACATATTAAACATATCAAACATATTAAACAGACTCATATTAAACATATTAAACATATCAAACAGACTCATATTAAACATATCAAACATATTAAACATATTAAACATATCAAACATATTAAACATATTAAACATATTAAACATATCAAACATATTAAACAGACTCATATTAAACATATCAAACAGACTCATATTAAACATATTAAACATATTAAACAGACTCATATTAAACATATCAAACAGACTCATATTAAACATATTAAACATATTAAACATATATTAAACATATCAAACATATTAAACATATTAAACATATTAAACATATTAAACATATTAAACAGACTCATATTAAACATATTAAACATATTAAACATATTAAACAGACTCATATTAAACATATCAAACAGACTCATATTAAACATATCAAACAGACTCATATTAAACATATTAAACAGACTCATATTAAACATATCAAACATATTAAACAGATTAAACATATTAAACATATTAAACATATTAAACAGACTCATATTAAACATATTAAACATATTAAACATATTAAACAGACTCATATTAAACTTATCAAACATATTAAACATATTAAACAGACTCATATTAAACATATTAAACAGACTCATATTAAACATATTAAACATATTAAACATATTAAACATATCAAACATATTAAACATATTAAACATATTAAACATATCAAACATATTAAACAGACTCATATTAAACATATTAAACATATTAAACATATTAAACAGACTATTAAACATATTAAACATATTAAACATATTAAACATATCAAACATATTAAACAGACTCATATTAAACATATCAAACATATTAAACAGACTCATATTAAACATATCAAACATATTAAACAGACTCATATTAAACATATTAAACATATTAAACATATTAAACATATCAAACATATTAAAGACTCATATTAAACATATCAAACATATTAAACATATTAAACATATAAACATTTAAACATATTAAACATATTAAACAAACATATTAAACAGACTCATATTAAACATATCAAACATATTAAACAGACTAATATTAAACCTATTAAACATATCAAACAGACTCATATTAAACATATCAAACATATTAAACAGACTCATATTAAACATATCAAACATATTAAACATATTAAACATATATAAACATATTAAACATATTAAACATATTAAACATATCAAACATATTAAACAGACTCATATTAAACATATCAAACATATTAAACAGACTCATATTAAACATATCAAACATATTAAACAGACTCATATTAAACCTATTAAACATATCAAACATATTAAACATATGAAACAGACTCATATTAAACATATTAAACATATTAAACATATTAAACATATCAAACATATTAAACATATTAAACATATTAAACATATCAAACATATTAAACAGACTCATATTAAACATATCAAACATATTAAACATATTAAACAGACTCATATTAAACATATCAAACAGACTCATATTAAACATATCAAACAGACTCATATTAAACATATTAAACAGACTCATATTAAACATATCAAACATATTAAACATATTAAACATATTAAAACATATTCATATTAAACAGACTATATTAAACATATTAAACATATTAAACATATTAAACAGACTCATATTAAACATATCAAACATATTAAACATATTAAACAGACTCATATTAAACATATCAAACAGACTCATATTAAACATATTAAACATATTAAACATATTAAACATATTATTAAACAGACTCATATTAAACATATCAAACATATTAAACAGACTCATATTAAACATATCAAACATATTAAACAGACTCATATTAAACATATTAAACATATTAAACATATTAAACATATTAAACATATTATAAAACATATTAAACATATTAAACATATTAAACATATTAAACATATTAAACATATTAAACATATTAAACATATTAAACAGACTCATATTAAACATATCAAACATATTAAACATATCAAACATATTAAACATATTAAACATATTAAACATATTAAACATATTAAACAGACTCATATTAAACATATCAAACAGACTATATTAAACATATCAAACAGACTCATATTAAACATATCAAACATATTAAACATATTAAACATATTCAACATATCAAACATATTAAACAGACTCATATTAAACATATCAAACATATTAAACATATTATACAGACTCATATTAAACATATCAAACATATTAAACATATTAAACATATCAAACATATTAAACATATTAAACATATTAAACATATCAAACATATTAAACAGACTCATATTAAACATATCAAACATATTAAACAGACTATATTAAACATTAAACATATCAAACAGACTCATATTAAACATATCAAACATATTAAACAGACTCATATTAAACATATAAACATATCAAACAGACTCATATTAAACATATTAAACATATTAAACAGACTCATATTAAACATATTAAACATATCAAACATATCAAACAGACTCATATTAAACATATTAAACAGACATAAAACATATTAAACATATTAAACAGACTCATATTAAACATATTAAACAGACTCATATTAAACATATTAAACAGACTCATATTAAACATATCAAACATATTAAACATATTAAACAGACTCATATTAAACATATCAAACATATTAAACATATTAAACAGACTCATATTAAACATATCAAACATATTAAACAGACTCATATTAAACCTATTAAACATATTAAACAGACTCATATTAAACATATCAAACATATTAAACATATTAAACAGACTCATATTAAACATATCAAACATATTAAACATATTAAACAGACTCATATTAAACATATTAAACAGACTCATATTAAACATATTAAACATATTAAACTCATATTAAACATATTAAACATATTAAACAGATTAAACATATTAAACATATCAAACATATTAAACAGACTCATATTAAACATATTAAACATATTAAACATATTAAACATATTAAACATATTAAACATATTAAACATATCAAACATATTAAAACAGACTATATTAAACATATCAAACATATTAAACAGACTCATATTAAACATATCAAACATATTAAACAGACTCATATCAAACATATTAAACATATTAAACATATTAAACATATCAAACATATTAAACAGACTCATATTAAACATATCAAACATATTAAACATATTAAACATATAAACATATTAAACATATTAAACATATTAAACATATCAAACATATTAAACAGACTCATATTAAACATATCAAACATATTAAACAGACTAATATTAAACATATTAAACATATCAAACATATCAAAAACATATTAAACATATTAAACAGACTCATATTAAACATATCAAACATATTAAACATATTAAACATATTAAACATATTAAACATATTAAACATATTAAACATATTAAACATATTAAACATATCAAACATATTAAACATATCAAACATAAAACATATCAAAAACATATTAAACATATTAAACAGACTCATATTAAACCTATTAAACATATCAAACATATTAAACATATGAAACAGACTCATATTAAACATATTAAACATATTAAACATATTAAACATATCAAACATATTAAACATATTAAACATATTAAACATATCAAACATATTAAACAGACTCATATTAAACATATCAAACATATTAAACAGACTAATATTAAACCTATTAAACATATCAAACATATTAAACATATCAAACATATTAAACAGACTAATATTAAACCTATTAAACATATCAAACAGACTCATATTAAACATATCAAACATATTAAACATATTAAACATATCAAACATATTAAACATATTAAACATATTAAACATATCAAACATATTAAACAGACTCATATTAAACATATTAAACAGACTCATATTAAACAGACTCATATTAAACATATTAAACATATTAAACAGACTCATATTAAACATATCAAACAGACTCATATTAAACATATTAAACATATTAAACATATTAAACATATCAAACATATTAAACATATTAAACATATTAAACATATCAAACATATTAAACAGACTCATATTAAACATATCAAACATATTAAACATATTAAACAGACTCATATTAAACATATCAAACAGACTCATATTAAACATATCAAACAGACTCATATTAAACATATCAAACAGACTCATATTAAACATATCAAACATATTAAACATATTAAACATATTAAACATATCAAACATATTAAACAGACTCATATTAAACATATCAAACATATTAAACATATTAAACAGACTCATATTAAACATATCAAACATATTAAACATATTAAACAACTCATATTAAACATATCAAACAGACTCATATTAAACATATTAAACATATTAAACATATTAAACATATCAAACATATTAAACATATTAAACATATTAAACATATCAAACATATTAAACAGACTCATATTAAACATATTAAACATATTAAACATATCAAACATATTAAACATATTAAACATATTAAACATATCAAACATATTAAACAGACTCATATTAAACATATCAAACATATTAAACAGACTCATATTAAACATATCAAACATATTAAACAGACTCATATCAAACATATTAAACATATTAAACATATTAAACATATCAAACATATTCAACAGACTCATATTAAACATATCAAACATATTAAACATATTAAACATATCAAACATATTAAACATATTAAACATATTAAACATATCAAACATATTAAACAGACTCATATTAAACATATCAAACATATTAAACAGACTAATATTAAACCTATTAAACATATCAAACAGACTCATATTAAACATATCAAACATATTAAACAGACTCATATTAAACATATCAAACATATTAAACATATTAAACATATCAAACATATTAAACATATTAAACATATTAAACATATCAAACATATTAAACATACTCATATTAAACATATCAAACATATTAAACAGACTCATATTAAACATATCAAACATATTAAACAGACTAAACATATTAAACATATTAAACATATCAAACATATTAAACATATGAAACAGACTCATATTAAACATATTAAACATATTAAACATATTAAACATATCAAACATATTAAACATATTAAACATATTAAACATATCAAACATATTAAACAGACTCATATTAAACATATCAAACATATTAAACATATTAAACAGACTCATATTAAACATATCAAACAGACTCATATTAAACATATCAAACAGACTCATATTAAACATATCAAACAGACTCATATTAAACATATCAAACATATTAAACATATTAAACATATCAAACATATTAAACAGACTCATATTAAACATATCAAACATATTAAACATATTAAACAGACTCATATTAAACATATCAAACATATTAAACATATTAAACAGACTCATATTAAACATATCAAACAGACTCATATTAAACATATTAAACATATTAAACATATTAAACATATCAAACATATTAAACAGACTCATATTAAACATATCAAACATATTAAACAGACTCATATTAAACATATCAAACATATTAAACAGACTCATATTAAACCTATTAAACATATCAAACATATTAAACATATGAAACAGACTCATATTAAACATATTAAACATATTAAACATATCAAACATATTAAACATATTAAACATATTAAACATATAAAACATATTAAACAGACTCATATTAAACATATCAAACATATTAAACATATCAAACATATTAAACATATTAAACATATTAAACATATTAAACATATCAAACAGACTCATATTAAACATATCAAACAGACTCATATTAAACATATCAAACAGACTCATATTAAACATATCAAACATATTAAACATATTAAACATATTAAACATATCAAACATATTAAACAGACTCATATTAAACATATCAAACATATTAAACATATTAAACAGACTCATATTAAACATATCAAACATATTAAACATATTAAACATATTAAACATATTAAACATATTAAACATATTAAACATATCAAACATATTAAACAGACTCATATTAAACATATCAAAAACATATTAAACAGACTAATATTAAACATATTAAACATATCAAACAGACTCATATTAAACATATCAAACATATTAAACAGACTAATATTAAACATATTAAACATATCAAACAGACTATATTAAACATATCAAACATATTAAACAGACTCATATTAAACATATTAAACATATCAAACATATCAAACATACTTATTAAACATATTAAACATATTAAACATACTCATATTAAACATATTAAACAGACTCATATTAAACATATTAAACAGACTCATATTAAACATATCAAACATATTAAACATATTAAACATATCAAACATATTAAACATATCAAACATATTAAACATATTAAACAGACTCATATTAAACATATCAAACATATTAAACAGACTCATATTAAACCTATTAAACATATTAAACAGACTCATATTAAACATATCAAACATATTAAACAGACTAATATTAAACAAATTAAACATATTAAACAGACTCATAAAACATATCAAACATATTAAACAGACTCATATTAAACATATTAAACATATTAAACATATCAAACATATTAAACATATTAAACATATTAAACATATCAAACATATTAAACAGACTCATATTAAACATATCAAACATATTAAACAGACTCATATTAAACATATTAAACATATCAAACATATTAAACAGACTCATATTAAACATATCAAACATATTAAACAGACTCATATTAAACCTATTAAACATATCAAACAGACTCATATTAAACATATCAAACATATTAAACATATTAAACATATTAAACATATCAAACATATTAAACAGACTCATATTAAACATATCAAACATATTAAACAGACTAATATTAAACCTATTAAACATATCAAACATATTAAACATATCAAACATATTAAACAGACTAATATTAAACCTATTAAACATATCAAACAGACTCATATTAAACATATCAAACATATTAAACATATTAAACATATCAAACATATTAAACATATTAAACATATTAAACATATCAAACATATTAAACAGACTCATATTAAACATATCAAACAGACTCATATTAAACATATTAAACATATTAAACAGACTCATATTAAACATATCAAACAGACTCATATTAAACATATTAAACATATTAAACATATTAAACATATCAAACATATTAAACATATTAAACATATCAAACATATTAAACAGACTCATATTAAACATATCAAACATATTAAACATATTAAACAGACTCATATTAAACATATCAAACAGACTCATATAAACATATCAAACAGACTCATATTAAACATATCAAACAGACTCATATTAAACATATCAAACATATTAAACATATTAAACATATTAAACATATCAAACATATTAAACAGACTCATATTAAACATATCAAACATATTAAACATATTAAACAGACTCATATTAAACTTATCAAACATATTAAACATATTAAACAGACTCATATTAAACATATCAAACAGACTCATATTAAACATATTAAACATATTAAACATATTAAACATATCAAACATATTAAACATATTAAACATATTAAACATATCAAACATATTAAACAGACTCATATTAAACATATTAAACATATTAAACATATCAAACATATTAAACATATTAAACATATTAAACATATCAAACATATTAAACAGACTCATATTAAACATATCAAACATATTAAACAGACTCATATTAAACATATCAAACATATTAAACAGACTCATATCAAACATATTAAACATATTAAACATATTAAACATATCAAACATATTAAACAGACTCATATTAAACATATCAAACATATTAAACATATTAAACATATCAAACATATTAAACATATTAAACATATTAAACAGACTCATATTAAACATATCAAACATATTAAACAGACTCATATTAAACATATTAAACATATCAAACATATTAAACAGACTCATATTAAACATATCAAACATATTAAACAGACTCATATTAAACCTATTAAACATATCAAACAGACTCATATTAAACATATCAAACATATTAAACATATTAAACATGTTAAACATATCAAACATATTAAACATTACATCATTACATTTAAACATATTAAACAGACGCTCTTATCCAGACTCGACTTACAAATATGCATTCATATTAAACATCCAGTGGGACATATTAACAATAATATCTAAAACTTAAACATATGAAACAGATTATTAAACATATCCTAGGTATTCCTTAAAGATGGGGTTAAACAGGTGTCTCCGGAAGGTATTGAACATATCCTGGCATATTAAACAGTTTGTTCCATTAAACAGGGCATATTAAACAGTATGGGCTGACAGACTCATATGGTAAACATATTAAACATATTAAACAGACTCTTGTTTGGGTGTATAAACAGAGCCTATTAAACACAGCTATTAAACAATCAAACATATTAAACATATTCAACTGGAAACAGTGGATCAAACATATTAAACAGACTCATATTAAACATATCAAACATATTAAACAGACTAATATTAAACCTATTAAACATATCAAACATATTAAACATATCAAACATATTAAACAGACTAATATTAAACCTATTAAACATATCAAACAGACTCATATTAAACATATCAAACATATTAAACATATTAAACATATCAAACATATTAAACATATTAAACATATTAAACATATCAAACATATTAAACAGACTCATATTAAACATATCAAACAGACTCATATTAAACATATTAAACATATTAAACAGACTCATATTAAACATATCAAACAGACTCATATTAAACATATTAAACATATTAAACATATTAAACATATCAAACATATTAAACATATTAAACATATTAAACATATCAAACATATTAAACAGACTCATATTAAACATATCAAACATATTAAACATATTAAACAGACTCATATTAAACATATCAAACAGACTCATATTAAACATATCAAACAGACTCATATTAAACATATCAAACAGACTCATATTAAACATATCAAACATATTAAACATATTAAACATATTAAACATATCAAACATATTAAACAGACTCATATTAAACATATCAAACATATTAAACATATTAAACAGACTCATATTAAACTTATCAAACATATTAAACATATTAAACAGACTCATATTAAACATATCAAACAGACTCATATTAAACATATTAAACATATTAAACATATTAAACATATCAAACATATTAAACATATTAAACATATTAAACATATCAAACATATTAAACAGACTCATATTAAACATATTAAACATATTAAACATATCAAACATATTAAACATATTAAACATATTAAACATATCAAACATATTAAACAGACTCATATTAAACATATCAAACATATTAAACAGACTCATATTAAACATATCAAACATATTAAACAGACTCATATCAAACATATTAAACATATTAAACATATTAAACATATCAAACATATTCAACAGACTCATATTAAACATATCAAACATATTAAACATATTAAACATATCAAACATATTAAACATATTAAACATATTAAACATATCAAACATATTAAACAGACTCATATTAAACATATCAAACATATTAAACAGACTAATATTAAACCTATTAAACATATCAAACAGACTCATATTAAACATATCAAACATATTAAACAGACTCATATTAAACATATCAAACATATTAAACATATTAAACATATCAAACATATTAAACATATTAAACATATTAAACATATCAAACATATTAAACATACTCATATTAAACATATCAAACATATTAAACAGACTCATATTAAACATATCAAACATATTAAACAGACTCATATTAAACCTATTAAACATATCAAACATATTAAACATATGAAACAGACTCATATTAAACATATTAAACATATTAAACATATTAAACATATCAAACATATTAAACATATTAAACATATTAAACATATCAAACATATTAAACAGACTCATATTAAACATATCAAACATATTAAACATATTAAACAGACTCATATTAAACATATCAAACAGACTCATATTAAACATATCAAACAGACTCATATTAAACATATCAAACAGACTCATATTAAACATATCAAACATATTAAACATATTAAACATATCAAACATATTAAACAGACTCATATTAAACATATCAAACATATTAAACATATTAAACAGACTCATATTAAACATATCAAACATATTAAACATATTAAACAGACTCATATTAAACATATCAAACAGACTCATATTAAACATATTAAACATATTAAACATATTAAACATATCAAACATATTAAACAGACTCATATTAAACATATCAAACATATTAAACAGACTCATATTAAACATATCAAACATATTAAACAGACTCATATTAAACCTATTAAACATATCAAACATATTAAACATATGAAACAGACTCATATTAAACATATTAAACATATTAAACATATCAAACATATTAAACATATTAAACATATTAAACATATAAAACATATTAAACAGACTCATATTAAACATATCAAACATATTAAACATATCAAACATATTAAACATATTAAACATATTAAACATATTAAACATATCAAACAGACTCATATTAAACATATCAAACAGACTCATATTAAACATATCAAACATATTCAAAAACATATCAAACATATTAAACATATTAAACATATTCAACATATCAAACATATTAAACAGACTCATATTAAACATATCAAACATATTAAACATATTATACAGACTCATATTAAACATATCAAACATATTAAACATATTAAACATATCAAACATATTAAACATATTAAACATATTAAACATATCAAACATATTAAACAGACTCATATTAAACATATCAAACATATTAAACAGACTAATATTAAACCTATTAAACATATCAAACAGACTCATATTAAACATATCAAACATATTAAACAGTCTAATATTAAACCTATTAAACATATCAAACAGACTCATATTAAACATATCAAACATATTAAACAGACTCATATTAAACATATTAAACATATCAAACATATCAAACAGACTCATATTAAACATATTAAACATATTAAACAGACTCATATTAAACATATTAAACAGACTCATATTAAACATATTAAACAGACTCATATTAAACATATCAAACATATTAAACATATTAAACAGACTCATATTAAACATATCAAACATATTAAACATATTAAACAGACTCATATTAAACATATTAAACATATTAAACATATTAAACATATCAAACATATTAAACATATTAAACATATTAAACATATCAAACATATTAAACAGACTCATATTAAACATATTAAACATATTAAACATATCAAACATATTAAACATATTAAACATATTAATATTAAACATATCAAACATATTAAACATATTAAACATATCAAACATATCAAACATATTAAACATATCAAACATATTAAACAGACTCATATTAAACATATCAAACATATTAAACAGACTCATATCAAACATATTAAACATATTAAACATATTAAACATATCAAACATATTAAACAGACTCATATTAAACATATCAAACATATTAAACATATTAAACATATCAAACATATTAAACATATTAAACATATTAAACATATCAAACATATTAAACAGACTCATATTAAACATATCAAACATATTAAACAGACTAATATTAAACCTATTAAACATATCAAACAGACTCATATTAAACATATCAAACATATTAAACAGTCTAATATTAAACCTATTAAACATATCAAACAGACTCATATTAAACATATCAAACATATTAAACAGACTCATATTAAACATATTAAACATATCAAACATATCAAACAGACTCATATTAAACATATTAAACATATTAAACAGACTCATATTAAACATATTAAACAGACTCATATTAAACATATTAAACAGACTCATATTAAACATATTAAACATATCAAACATATTAAACAGACTCATATTAAACATATTAAACATATCAAACATATCAAACAGACTCATATTAAACATATTAAACAGACTCATATTAAACATATCAAACATATTAAACAGACTCATATTAAACCTATTAAACATATTAAACAGACTCATATTAAACATATCAAACATATTAAACAGACTAATATTAAACAAATTAAACATATTAAACAGACTCATATTAAACATATCAAACATATTAAACAGACTCATATTAAACATATCAAACATATCAAACAGACTCATATTAAACATATCAAACATATTAAACAGACTCATATTAAACCTATTAAACATATTAAACAGACTCATATTAAACATATCAAACATATTAAACAGACTAATATTAAACAAATTAAACATATTAAACAGACTCATATTAAACATATCAAACATATTAAACAGACTCATATTAAACATATCAAACATATTAAACATATTAAACATATTAAACATATCAAACATATTAAACAGACTCATATTAAACATATCAAACATATTAAACAGACTCATATTAAACATATTAAACATATCAAACATATTAAACAGACTCATATTAAACATATCAAACATATTAAACAGACTCATATTAAACATATCAAACATATTAAACATATTAAACATATTAAACATATCAAACATATTAAACAGACTCATATTAAACATATCAAACATATTAAACAGACTAATATTAAACCTATTAAACATATCAAACATATTAAACATATCAAACATATTAAACAGACTCATATTAAACCTATTAAACATATCAAACAGACTCATATTAAACATATCAAACATATTAAACATATTAAACATATCAAACATATTAAACATATTAAACATATTAAACATATCAAACATATTAAACAGACTCATATTAAACATATCAAACAGACTCATATTAAACATATCAAACATATTAAACATATTAAACATATCAAACATATTAAACATATTAAACATATTAAACATATCAAACATATTAAACAGACTCATATTAAACATATCAAACAGACTCATATTAAACATATTAAACATATTAAACAGACTCATATTAAACATATCAAACAGACTCATATTAAACATATTAAACATATTAAACATATTAAACATATCAAACATATTAAACATATTAAACATATTAAACATATCAAACATATTAAACAGACTCATATTAAACATATCAAACATATTAAACATATTAAACAGACTCATATTAAACATATCAAACAGACTCATATTAAACATATCAAACAGACTCATATTAAACATATCAAACAGACTCATATTAAACATATCAAACATATTAAACATATTAAACATATTAAACATATCAAACATATTAAACAGACTCATATTAAACATATCAAACATATTAAACATATTAAACAGACTCATATTAAACATATCAAACATATTAAACATATTAAACAGACTCATATTAAACATATCAAACAGACTCATATTAAACATATTAAACATATTAAACATATTAAACATATCAAACATATTAAACATATTAAACATATTAAACATATCAAACATATTAAACAGACTCATATTAAACATATTAAACATATTAAACATATCAAACATATTAAACATATTAAACATATTAAACATATCAAACATATTAAACAGACTCATATTAAACATATCAAACATATTAAACAGACTCATATTAAACATATCAAACATATTAAACAGACTCATATCAAACATATTAAACATATTAAACATATGAAACATATCAAACATATTAAACAGACTCATATTAAACATATCAAACATATTAAACATCTTAAACATATCAAACATATTAAACATGTTAAACATATTAAACATATCAAACATATTAAACAGACTCATATTAAACATATCAAACATATTAAACAGACTAATATTAAACCTATTAAACATATCAAACAGACTCATATTAAACATATCAAACATATTAAACAGACTCATATTAAACATATCAAACATATTAAACATATTAAACATATCAAACATATTAAACATATTAAACATATTAAACATATCAAACATATTAAACAGACTCATATTAAACATATCAAACATATTAAACAGACTCATATTAAACATATTAAACATATTAAACAGACTCATATTAAACATATCAAACAGACTCATATTAAACATATTAAACAGACTCATATTAAACATATTAAACATATTAAACAGACTCATATTAAACATATCAAACAGACTCATATTAAACATATTAAACATATTAAACATATTAAACATATCAAACATATTAAACATATTAAACATATTAAACATATCAAACATATTAAACAGACTCATATTAAACATATCAAACATATTAAACATATTAAACAGACTCATATTAAACATATCAAACAGACTCATATTAAACATATCAAACAGACTCATATTAAACATATCAAACAGACTCATATTAAACATATCAAACATATTAAACATATTAAACATATTAAACATATCAAACATATTAAACAGACTCATATTAAACATATCAAACATATTAAACATATTAAACAGACTCATATTAAACATATCAAACATATTAAACATATTAAACAGACTCATATTAAACATATCAAACAGACTCATATTAAACATATTAAACAACTCAATTCAAACCCTATTAAATATATATGCAAACATATTGGCTCAGAAAGATATTAACAGTCCTATCTTAACATACAAACTATTGATCACCCTTTAGCTGGCCACCTTTGATATGTTTACATGATTAAAGGCATAAACACCCACTGATTCGAAACACTATTAAACATATTCCCAAAAATTGACATCTTACCCCAGTCTAAGAAATAAACAGACTCTATCAAACATATCAAACTCATGCATATTCCATCTATTGGCACAATGGACAGTTTTAAACATCTCAAACCGTGTTTTATGATTCTGATTATCTGGACCAGTCCAGTGACTGCTGTGAAACATATTAAACATATTAAAGTCATATGAAACATATCAAACATATTAAACAGACCCATATTAAACCCATATTGGCAAACATATGTTGGAAACCCGCTAAGTGCTACTGAAACATACAAAGGAACATATTAAACATGCGAAAGCTGGGGCGCAAGATGGCTCAACATATCAAACATATTAAAACAAACGACTACATATTAAACAGCATCAAACAACCATAAAACAGGACACACACTTCAGGTGTGCAGCTGTTAAACATATCAAAAGGATCCATCATATTAAACATATTAAAGAAGCAGAGACAGGGACTCGCATTAACCATATACTTCTAAACAGCCAGTCAAATCATAATGAAACATATTAAACATACGCAAACCAAATTAAACATATCAAACATATTAAACTGACTCAGGATAAACATATCACAGAAATGCCGGTGGATGAACTTAAAACCACAGAGACCTCTAAAAGAGGAAAAGATCAAACAGACCGAGTGTTAAACCCAAAGCCGTTGAAAAGACTCATATTAAACAATCAACAACGACCTGACAAAAATCTTGGAAAACAGGTAGGAAAAGCAGAGAAAAAGCTTGAAAGGATATTAAACATTATCAAACATACGGAGAAGACGCATATTAAACAAAGGAGAAGTGGCAAGACACCTCCCGCGCCAGCCAAATCTAAACAGCAGGAGATCGATATAAACATATCAAAGAGAAGGCAGCTGAAACAGTGGAAGAAGGCCTCTGATGCAGAGAGAGATCTAAACTACTCCAAGCAGACATTAAATGTCATATGGCAAACATATTAAAAAATTAAACAACTCGTAGGAAGAAGGAACACTCAAACATATCTAAAAATATTAAAGTTTGTCAAAGATCTCTTCGCAAACAAGTAATCCTAAAATATTAAAGCCTGAACTAAGAACATCTGGAAAAGGTCCATTAAACATGAAAAGGCATGAGCAGATAAACATCCCATGAAACCCATATTCAAACATATTAAACAGACTCATATCCAAAATGGAGGGAAGTAGAGAACGTTGTCCGAAAGCAAGACGGCCTCGGCTCCTGGGCCTAATGGAGTAATACAAGCTCTACAAGACGCCCGGATGTTAAACTATTCTTTGGAGGCTCATGAGGAAACATATCAAAAATAAACAAAGGCATGGCGAAGGGCTGGTGGTGTGCTAATCAAAGAGAAGGATACAGACATCAGTCAATTCCGACCAATCTCCCTTCTCAACGTCGAAGGGAAGATCTTTTTCAGTATAATAGCACAGAGGCTGTCCATTATCTGGAAAGGAACAAACATATTAAACATCTGTAAACAGATTCCTCATGGTTAAACATATCAAACATTTGGCAAACAGATCCAAATTAAGAAGGACAAGAGAGACCTCATGTCATCTTCCTCGAAATGCCTTTGGCTCAGTTCCCCATGAACTCCTCTGGGAATCCTTCAACATTTTCCACGACTCCCATCACTAAACTGGTAAAGGCCTATTTCCAAGACCTGCAATTGTGTTTCAAACACCTGATTCAAACAACATGGCATTAAAGGCATATCAAACATATCTCCTCTGGCCTTCAACATATTAAAGTCATCATCAAACATAGATGGGTGGTCGGTGGTGAAACAGGAAGGGCTCCTCTCCCACCTATCCGAATACATGGATGACAACTACACTGACCACCACTAAGCATGCACCAACTTGCAAAACTGCAGGATAACATCAAACGGATAAAATCAAAAGCAAATCTAAATCTCCATATCAAACATATTAAAGATGTGAGGTTCTGCAAGATGACCCGATACCAACGGTGTCTGAGCAACCCATCAAGAGCCTGGGTAGATGGTAAACGAAAGCCTCCGGGATAAAGATCAAGTGCAAACATATTAAACATCGCCGATCTTGAAACATATCAAGACCCTATTAAACTGGGAGGCTCAAGCTCTGGTGCCTACAGTTTGGACTTCTCCCCGGATAATGTGGCCACTCACCGTCTATGAGGTCCCAATAACAACAGTGGAGAAGATGGAAACCATTACCTCATACGTGAAGAAATGGCATGGGTGTCCCACGATGCCTGAGTAACATCGGCCTCTATGGCAAAGGGGTCCTTGAACTACCTATTAAAGTCTATTAAACAAGTGCTCTAAAGTAAGACTTCAGATGACATTGAAGGACTCCAAAGACCAGACCATTAAACAAGGCTGCACCTCCCCTAAAACTGGATTAAAACATCATCCAATGCTGTTAGCAAGCAACATCAGCCCTGAGACAAAGACATTGTGGGGAATAAAGCATGGAAACAGGATCTTTGGCCTGGCAGCAATTAAACCAACGTTCCATAAGGCAACAAACATCTGAACGCAGGAAGCTGGTGGTCGATATTGCGCAACATATGCAAGAAGTGCAAACAGACTCTCTAAACAAGGGCATGGATGGGAAGGCCTGGAAACAAATTCAACAGTGAGCTTTGGCAAATGGAGGCAAGCAACATCAGCTTCATCATAAAGCTGTTTATATTAAACAAAAAATCTAAATCATAATGGTATGGCGAGGACTCGACCTATTAAACATATCAAACATATAATGACAGGTTGCAAGACCAGCCTCTCACAAACATATGGAGGCACAATATCCTAAACATATTGCAACACTTGAGACCAAGAGGAGTGCAACCAATTCATATACCTCCAACATATTAAACAAAACAACAACATTCATCCGGGACATATCAAAAGGCCCATATCCTCCTAAAAGCCAGAAACTGGACACCTAGCTAAACCCGGGACTTAAATGCTTGTCGATATTGGCCAACAACTCATTTTTCCACCTGAATTGCTTCTACCAACCTTTAGGCCAGACATGGTACTCTGGTCCCCTATTAAAGGCTGTGTACATCATAGAGCTCACAGTCCCGTAAAAACTCTGTTGAAACCTATTAAACATTTAACAGAGTTGGCAGCAGACGCAACTCAGCGTGGCTGGAATGCAAAAGTCTGGCCAGTTGAAGTGGGATGCAGAGGATATTTCTTCCATCATCAGGTTGCTGAAAGAACTTGGAATCCATGGACAGGCTCTGCGGCAGACCGTCAGAGCAGTTTCTCAACAGCTAAAAACCAGTATCTGGATCAAACAAGGACCCTTATGGGCTAAACATACCCCTCAAACCTGAGAACTCATTCAGATCCCTCCAACTTGAAGGGCATATGAAATGCGGTCAGCTGTATGGCTGGCTCAGAGAAGAGGACGCCCCTGCCTTGCACAGTCCTGTGGGACATCTTAAACATGGGACACAAGCTAAGGCTTGATCACCCTTTAGCTGGCCACCTTTGATGAGGGTGTTTAGTGATTAAAGGCATAAACACCCACTATTCGAAGGCACATACTGAGGATGTGTCCCAAAAATTGACATCTTACCCCAGTCTAAGAAATAAACCTCCCATGCCACTCTGTCAACATCACGGCAAATCTCATGCGAGTGCATTCCATCTATTGGCCCAATGGACAGTTTTTAACATCTCGTCCCGTGTTTTATGATTCTTTAAACATATTAAACATATCAAACATATTAAACATATTAAACATATTAAACATATCAAACATATTAAACAGACTCATATTAAACATATTAAACATATTAAACATATCAAACATATTAAACATATTAAACATATCAAACATATTAAACAGACTCATATTAAACATATCAAACATATTAAACAGACTCATATTAAACATATCAAACATATTAAACAGACTCATATCAAACATATTAAACATATTAAACATATGAAACATATCAAACATATTAAACAGACTCATATTAAACATATCAAACATATTAAACATCTTAAACATATCAAACATATTAAACATGTTAAACATATTAAACATATCAAACATATTAAACAGACTCATATTAAACATATCAAACATATTAAACAGACTAATATTAAACCTATTAAACATATCAAACAGACTCATATTAAACATATCAAACATATTAAACAGACTCATATTAAACATATCAAACATATTAAACATATTAAACATATCAAACATATTAAACATATTAAACATATTAAACATATCAAACATATTAAACAGACTCATATTAAACATATCAAACATATTAAACAGACTCATATTAAACATATTAAACATATTAAACAGACTCATATTAAACATATCAAACAGACTCATATTAAACATATTAAACATATTAAACATATTAAACATATCAAACATATTAAACAGACTCATATTAAACATATCAAACATATTAAACAGACTCATATTAAACATATCAAACATATTAAACAGACTCATATTAAACCTATTAAACATATCAAACATATTAAACATATGAAACAGACTCATATTAAACATATTAAACATATTAAACATATTAAACATATTAAACATATTAAACATATTAAACATATCAAACATATTAAACATATTAAACATATTAAACATATCAAACATATTAAACAGACTCATATTAAACATATCAAACATATTAAACATATTAAACAGACTCATATTAAACATATCAAACATATTAAACATATTAAACAGACTCATATTAAACATATCAAACATATTAAACAGACTCATATTAAACATATCAAACAGACTCATATTAAACATATTAAACATATTAAACATATCAAACATATCAAACATATTAAACATATTAAACATATCAAACATATTAAACAGACTCATATTAAACATATTAAACATATTAAACATATCAAACATATTAAACATATTAAACATATTAAACATATCAAACATATTAAACAGACTCATATTAAACATATCAAACATATTAAACAGACTCATATTAAACATATCAAACATATTAAACAGACTAATATTAAACAAATTAAACATATTAAACATATTAAACATATCAAACATATTAAACATATTAAACATATTAAACATATCAAACATATTAAACAGACTCATATTAAACATATCAAACATATTAAACAGACTCATATTAAACATATCAAACATATTAAACAGACTAATATTAAACAAATTAAACATATTAAACATATTAAACATATTAAACATATTAAACATATTAAACATATCAAACATATTAAACATATTAAACATATTAAACATATCAAACATATTAAACAGACTCATATTAAACATATCAAACATATTAAACATATTAAACATATCAAACATATTAAACATATTAAACATATTAAACATATCAAACATATTAAACAGACTCATATTAAACATATCAAACATATTAAACAGACTAATATTAAACCTATTAAACATATCAAACAGACTCATATTAAACATATCAAACATATTAAACATATTAAACATATCAAACATATTAAACATATTAAACATATTAAACATATCAAACATATTAAACAGACTCATATTAAACATATCAAACATATTAAACAGACTCATATTAAACATATTAAACATATTAAACAGACTCATATTAAACATATCAAACAGACTCATATTAAACATATTAAACATATTAAACATATTAAACATATCAAACATATTAAACATACTCATATTAAACATATCAAACATATTAAACAGACTCATATTAAACATATCAAACATATTAAACAGACTCATATTAAACATATTAAACATATCAAACATATTAAACATATCAAACAGACTCATATTAAACACATTAAACATATTAAACATATTAAACATATCAAACATATTAAACATATTAAACATATTAAACATATCAAAAACATATTAAACAGACTCATATTAAACATATCAAACATATTAAACATATTAAACATATCAAACATATTAAACATATCAAACAGACTCATATTAAACATATCAAACAGACTCATATTAAACATATCAAACAGACTCATATTAAACATATCAAACATATTAAACATATTAAACATATTAAACATATCAAACATATTAAACAGACTCATATTAAACATATCAAACATATTAAACATATTAAACAGACTATATTAAACATATTAAACATATTAAACATATTAAACAGATTCAACATATTAAACATATTAAACATATTAAACAGACTAAACATATTAAACATATTAAACAGACTCATATTAAACATATTAAACATATTAAACAGACTCATATTAAACATATCAAACATATTAAACAGACTAATATTAAACAAATTAAACATATTAAACATATTAAACATATTAAACATATTAAACATATCAAACATATTAAACATATTAAACATATTAAACATATCAAACATATTAAACAGACTCATATTAAACATATCAAACATATTAAACAGACTCATATTAAACATATCAAACATATTAAACAGACTAATATTAAACAAATTAAACATATTAAACATATTAAACATATTAAACATATTAAACATATCAAACATATTAAACATATTAAACATATTAAACATATCAAACATATTAAACAGACTCATATTAAACATATCAAACATATTAAACAGACTCATATTAAACATATCAAACATATTAAACAGACTAATATTAAACAAATTAAACATATTAAACATATTAAACATATTAAACATATTAAACATATTAAACATATCAAACATATTAAACATATTAAACATATTAAACATATCAAACATATTAAACAGACTCATATTAAACATATCAAACATATTAAACATATTAAACATATCAAACATATTAAACATATTAAACATATTAAACATATCAAACATATTAAACAGACTCATATTAAACATATCAAACATATTAAACAGACTAATATTAAACAAATTAAACATATCAAACAGACTCATATTAAACATATCAAACATATTAAACAGACTCATATTAAACATATCAAACATATTAAACATATTGAACATATCAAACATATTAAACATATTAAACATATTAAACATATCAAACATATTAAACAGACTCATATTAAACATATCAAACATATTAAACAGACTCATATTAAACATATTAAACAGACTCATATTAAACATATTAAACATATTAAACATATTAAACATATTAAACAGACTCATATTAAACATATTAAACATATTAAACATATTAAACATATTAAACAGACTCATATTAAACATATTAAACATATTAAACAGACTCATATTAAACATATCAAACATATTAAACATATTAAACATATTAAACATATTAAACATATCAAACATATTAAACATATTAAACATATCAAACATATTAAACATATTAAACAGACATATTAAACAGACATATTAAACATATTAAACATATTAAACAGACTCATATTAAACATATTAAACAGACATATTAAACATATTAAACATATTAAACAGACTCATATTAAACATATTAAACATATTAAACAGACTCATATTAAACATATTAAACATATTAAACATATTAAACAGACTCATATTAAACATATTAAACATATTAAACAGACTCATATTAAACCTATTAAACATATTAAACAGACTCATATTAAACAAATCAAACATATTAAACAGACTCATATTAAATATATTAAACAGACATGTTAAACATATTAAACAGCCAATTAAATTGTAGACCTCCACAAGTCTGGTTCATCCTTGGCAGCAATTTATAAATGCCTGAAGGTACCACGTTCATCTGTACAAACAATAGTACGCAAGTATAAATACCATGGGACCATGCAGCCATCATACCGCTCTGGAAGGAGATGCGTTCTGTTTCCTAGAGGTGAATGTACTTTGGTGCGAAAAGTGCAAATCAATCCCAGGAGAGCAGCAAAGGACATTGTGAATATGCTGGAGGAAACAGGTACAAAATTATTTTTGGAGAAATTTTTTCTGGTCTGATGAAACAAAATTGAAGTGTTTGGCCATAATGAGCATCCTTATGTTTGGAGGAAAAAGGGGGAGGCTTGCAAGCCGAAGAACACCATCCCAACCGTAAAGCGTGGTGGTGGTAGCATCATGTTGTGAGGGTGCTTTGCTGCAGGAGGGACTGGTGCACTTCACAAAATAGATGGCATCATGAGAAACGAAAATTATGTGGATATATTGAAGCAACATCTCAAGACATCAGTCAGGAAGTTAAAGCTTGGTCGCAAATGGGTCTTCCAAATGGACAATGACACCAAGCATACTTCCAAAGTTGTGGCAAAATGGTTGCTAAAGTGTATGTAAACTTACGACTTCAACTGCGTAGTAATACTGTGTTCACGCACTAGATTCTGACTTCAGAGGACCCAGGCCCTGCTCTCTGCCAAAGAAATTAAGACCTGGTTTGCTTGGAAAATTAATCTAAGGAAATGGACCCAGATCCACTGTGCCTTTCAGTTACAAGCAGATTAGTCTATGGCGTACTCTTAACTTGTAAATCAATTCACTACTGATTAAAATACATTTCTCTGTTTCAACCTCCCACCAAAGGACTTTTATGCACAGTGCCAAAACGTGGTTTCGCCTTTCGGGAGCGGCTGCAGTCGGGGCAGCCGAGTCTGAGTTGGTCTATTACTCTACACCCAGGCTTCAAGCGTTTTGTCCCTTAAATGGGAAAACCAGCTTGCAACATGGCCTTTTGGAACAGCCCCCAAGTGGTTCAAAGCTCAGCCAGAAAAATAAGAAAAAGAAAAGGTGTTTGAACTGTGCTCTGAAGCGAAAACATTTTCTCCTGCACCACATTCTAACCCGAAGGTCTATTTTCCTTCCCTTCAATTGTAATTAATTTGTCTTTTCTTCTAATGCCGTGTTTTATTTTTCCATGAGAAGATGAAAGGATGGTAATGTGCTACACCATAGACACCAGTGTGTATTACATAGCCCATCCTTCCCCTTTGTTACTGTCATAGCGCAGCCATTGTCATAGATCACCTAAGTAATCAGATACCATATAAAGCATTGGAAAAACGAAACACCACAATAAAACATGATATACTTCATGTTGCTCTTGAATACGACAACGGCGGATTAAAGTGTCTTGGAGGAATGGATTGTGAGGGATTGGGCATTTGAATACCAGAGATGACACATTAGACTACTCCCTTCCTCCCTCCCCGTCTGAACACATCAGCTCCAGAGGCAGTTTATATACAGTGGTTCTCTCTGTGTTCTGTCACATTCATCTCTATTCCCGTTTACCATGGGGCATTCGAGCCACATCAGCCTCCATTACCGCCACGCAGATTCAACCACCACTGACAATACAAATCATGATAAGATGAAGCCGACGCCCCATAAACACCATCATATATCTGACATCATACCAGCAGCTGGATAAGAGATCCCACTTGTCATCTCTATGTGCTTACTCCCCCAGTATAGCATGGAGATATGGATTTCATTATGTCTTTATTTGTCTTTAACTGTATTACTACAGATATAGGATCTTAATTTGAGCCAATATGTTACAACAACAGCAAATGTGAGTTATTATGTGGATTATAATTAATGGACATATTTGTACTGGTTGATACATTTTTTGTTTGGGCAAATCAAGCCTGAAAATTCAGTGTGGAAATGACAAACCTTAGAAGCATAACCTGCAAGTTTGCATTTATCGGCTACTAAAGACTGCCATCTGTGGAACCATCTGAATAGGTGTTTGTATGCGAGACAGTATTTATATTTGTTTGGTTCACATCCATCACTCAGTAGTGGGAGGCCCTGCATGGCTGGCCTGCTTGTGCGGAGAGATTTACGCCGGAATGCGCCAAATCAACAGACCTTTACAGTGAAATATGTTTTTTTTAATCAATAGGGGTGATCAATAGTGCAAGCTGGCCATTGTATAATTATTAAGGTCAGGGCGTATCAATAAAGCTGTCCCACCCCACCTCATGATGCCAGAGGCTGCGATGGATGCTGTGGAACAACTGACTCATAATCAAAAAATACTACAATGTACTATAGAATACTACAGTACTTACTATAGAATGATGTAGTAGACTGTAGTATACGGTAGAATTACATAAAGTAGTATTCTTCGATCATTTAGTATCTTTTGAGGGCTCTGACGTGGCCCAGCGGTCTAAGGCACTGCATCTTAGTGCTAGAGGCGTCACTTCAGACCCCTGGTTTGATCTCGGGCTGTATTATTCTATCTATCTATCTATCTATCTATCTATCTATCTATCTATCTATCTATCTATCTATCTATCTATCTATCTATCTATCTATCTATCTATCTATCTATCTATCTATCTATCTATCTATCTATCTATCTATCTATCTATCTATCTATCTATCTATCTATCTACAGGTTATGGAAAATGTTATCTTTTAGTATTTCTCCAATATGTTTTCTCCAGGACAAAGCCTCCACTTCTGTATAAAATATAATAAAACAAAAACACTATAGTAAAATCCACTGTAATGTCTGCAAAATTGCCACATTAAATAATAAAAAGTATACTACAGTCTGCAAAAACACTACAGTAAATACTACAGTCTGCAAAACCAATACAGTAAATACTGCAGTATACTACAATACTCCATTTTACATAATTACTAAAGCTGAAATACTACAGTTTTCTTTTACTACAGTAAAGTCTTAAAAAGCACTACAGTGAATACTATAGTATTTATACCATAGTATAGTATTCTATTCATATGGGGAGAGATGTTGCTTCGCCGTACTGGGTTGGAGGCCCTGGGCAAAAGGTCAAATCATTACAGTGCCATTACATCCTATGGCTTTTTGGCCATAGCAGAACAGTACAAATGAGCTGTGAGCTGTTGAAGTTTTGTTTCAACCTCTTAGAAACACCACCTCCATCTTCATAAGCCAGGCCAGGCCAGATCTATTCCCTCTATTGCTGTAAAAAAGACTGGGAAGCACACATTGGGATAAATGGTATTCTGCACATAACAACCATGTTACAGTTCAAATAGAAAACATATAGAAGGCAGGAAAAACAGATCAACAGTAAAAATCAATACTTGTCTTGATTCCTCTGTAGAAGACTTTGGGATGTCTTACCGGTAGCTCTTAGAAGTAGTAGTTACACAATGGAGTTGGAAATGTACACCACCACCATCCCCACCATCCCAAACCACCACCACCACTACCACCACCACCACTATCACCACTACCACCACCACCATCCCCACCACCACCACCTCTACCACCACTACCTTCACCACCATCCCCACCATCCCAAACCACCACCACCACTACCACCACTATCTTCACCACCATCCCCACCATCCCAAACCACCACCACCACTACCACCACTACCTTCACCACCGTCACCACCACAACCATCACCACCACCACTATCACCACTACCACCACTACCTTAACCACAGTCACCACCACAACCATCACCACCACCACTATCACCACTACCACCAGTACCTTCACCACCGTCACCACCACAACCATCACCACCACCACCACCACCACTACCACCACTACCTTCACCACCGTCACCACCACAACCATCACCACCACCACTATCACCACTACCTTAACCACTGTCACCACCGTCACCACCACAACCATCACCACCACCACTATCACCACTACCACCACTACCTTAACCACCATCACCACCGTCACCACCACTACCACCACTACATTCACCACAGTCACCACCACAACCATCACCACCACCACTATCACCACTACCACCAGTACCTTCACCACCGTCACCACCACAACCATCACCACCACCACTACCTCCACTACCTTAACCACTGTCACCACCGTCACCACCACAACCATCACCACCACCACTATCACCACTACCACCACTACCTTAACCACCATCACCACCGTCACCACCACTACCACCACTACATTCACCACAGTCACCACCACAACCATCACCACCACCACTATCACCACTACCACCAGTACCTTCACCACCGTCACCACCACAACCATCACCACCACCACTATCACCACTACCATCACTACCTTCACCACTGTCACCACCATCACCACCACCAACACCTTCAACATAACCACCATCAGCATCATCATATAGAAGGCAGGAAAAACAGATCAACAGTAAAAATCAATACTTGTCTTGATTCCTCTGTAGAAGACTTTGGGATGTCACTGTTATGTGGAAATATGAGAGGGATCCCATGTGGCCTTACCGGTAGCTCTTAGAAGTAGTAGTTACGGTGTTGAAAATGTCATGTTCTTCACTGAAGTGTGAATCATTTGTCTCAAAGAATGACAATTCAAGCAAGAGAGTTTTCTCTATAGAGATTTGAGTTAAACAGTACAGTGGAGGAGTGGTCCCTATTATCCCCTGGGTGTGAGGCTGCCTGCTGGTCTCCTGGTCCTGGACCACATCCTGGTCTGTGGCAGTGGGTGTGGCTGGGACAGGGAGCATTGACAGGCTGGGCTTAAGGACCAATGTGCTTCTGGATGGCTTTCCATCTGGGGTTCAGTACACCACCACCATAAACACCATCACCAACACCTCCAACATCAACTCCAGTACCGCCTTCACCATTACCACCACCATCACTACTACCATCATCACCATCGTCATCACCACCACCACCACCATCATCATCCTCCTCCATCCCCCCAAGGCCCCACTGACCTGCCACCCTCCTTTTCGTTCCACTCTCCGCATGGCCATTTCCTGTCCTGTCAATCTCAGATGGATCACGTAATGGTCTGTTTCCCTCTCTCTTTCCCTGTATCTCTCCCTCTCTTACTCTCCCTCTCTCTTTCCCTGTATCTCTCCCTCTCTTACTCTCCCTCTCTCTTTCCCTGTATCTCTCCCTCTCTTACTCTCCCTCTCTTTTCCCTGTATCTCTCCCTCTCTTACTCTCCCTCTCTCTTTCCCTGTATCTCTCCATCTCTTACTCTCCCTCTCTCTTTCCCTGTATCTCTCCCTCTCTTACTCTCCCTCTCTCTTTCCCTGTATCTCTCCCTCTCTTACTCTCCCTCTCTCTTTCCCTGTATCTCTCCCTCTCTTACTCTCCCTCTCTCTTTCCCTGTATCTCTCCCTCTCTTACTCTCCCTCTCTCTTTCCCTGTATCTCTCCCTCTCTTACTCTCCCTCTCTCTTTCCCTGTATCTATCCCTCTCTCTTTCCCTGTATCTCTCCCTCTCTTACTCTCCCTCTCTCTTTCCCTGTATCTCTCCCTCTCTCTTTCCCTGTATCTCTCCCTCTCTCTTTCCCTGTATCTCTCCCTCTCTTACTCTCCCTCTCTCTTTCCCTGTATCTCTCCCTCTCTTACTCTCCCTCTCTCTTTCCCTGTATCTCTCCCTCTCTCTTTCCCTGTATCTCTCCCTCTCTTACTCTCCCTCTCTCTTTCCCTGTATCTCTCCCTCTCTCTTTCCCTGTATCTCTCCCTCTCTCTTTCCCTGTATCTCTCCCTCTCTTACTCTCCCTCTCTCTTTCCCTCTCTCTTTGCCTGTATCTCTCCCTCTCTTACTCTCCCTCTCTCTTTCCCTGTATCTCTCCCTCTCTTACTCTCCCTCTCTCTTTCCCTGTATCTCTCCCTCTCTTACTCTCCCTCTCTCTTTCCCTGTATCTCTCCCTCTCTTACTCTCCCTCTCTTACTCTCCCTCTCTCTTTCTCTTCCTCTCTTTCTCCCTCTCTTTCTCTCCCTCTCTTTCTCTTCCTCTCTTTCCCCCCCTCTTTCTCGCCCTCTCTTTCTCTTCCTCTCTTTCTCCCTCTCTTTCTCTTCCCCCTCTCTTTCTCTTCCCCCTATCTGTTCCTCTCTTTCTCCCCCTCTTTCTCTCCCTCTCTTTCTCTTCCTCTCTTTCTTTCCCTATCTTTCTCTTCCTTTCTTTCCCTCTCTTTCTCTTCCTCTCTTTCTTTCCCTCTCTTTCTCTTCCTTTCTTTCCCTCTCTTTCTCTTCCTCTCTTTCTTTCCCTCTCTTTCTCTTCCTTTCTTCCCCTCTCTTTCTCTTCCTTTCTTTCCCTCTCTTTCTCTTCCTCTCTTTCTCTTCCTCTCTTTCTCCATCTCTGTATTTTTCTGTCTCAGGGCACCTGGTTTCCCCTGGTCATCAAACGAGGCGGCTACGAGCCCAGCCGAGCAGCCGGGGAACGGGTGTGGAGTCCAACCGCAGCGTGGTTAACAGGGTCCTGGGTTTGTTTGCAGGCATGTGTCTGGAGGACGAATAAATAGTGCTCACATTAATAATGTAATTACAGCACACACACACACACACACACACACACACACACACACACACACACACACACACACACACACACACACACACACACACACACACACACACACACACACACACACACACACACACACACACACACACACACACACACACACACACACACCTTAGCTCTTAGAAATAGAAATAGTAGCTACATGATGTAGTTGGAAATGCCATGTTCTTCACTGAAGTGTGGATCATTTGTCTCAAAGAGTGACAATTCAAGTAAGAGAGTTTTCTCTATAGAGATATGGGTTAAACAGTACAGTAGAGGAATAATGTAGAAGCACACACACACACACACACACACACACACACACACACACACACACACACACACACACACACACACACACACACACACACACACACACACACACACACACACACACACACACACACACACACACACACACACACACACACACACACACACACACACACACACACACACACACACACACACTACTCGAGACAATGAGGCAGTTTATATGGGGATTTAGTTTCACAGCCGTGGCCTCCTGGGACAGAGGGGTCTGTCAAAAACACTTAAGAGACAGAGCAGGAAAAGTAAGCACTTTTATTACAGCTCATCACTCATGTAATTTCTGGCAGCATTTGTGATTACAGATCAAGTGATTGACTAACTGGACATTCAGCTAGTGAGTTATGAACAGGGCCTATCATCCTAGTCCGCCAGATTCTATACGTCGGCTGTAACTCATCCTCTCTCAGGGTCCTATACCAGAGAGGACGCCCCAGCCGGAAGAGTTAAATAATAACTTCACCTTTATTGTAAATCTGTCAAAAATTCAACCTTTGCAGACGCCGTTCCATTCCACCTGGGGGAGGAAAGGTGGGTGGGGTGGATCAATAGGACTGTTGATGGGGTTATTGATAGACTGCAGATGAGGTGGGGAGAGGGGACAGGGTGGAACTGCTTTGGGGTGGGGCAAGGAGCACAGTGTTGGTTGTTTAATCGACAATCCACACCTTGAATCGATTGGCAGGGTACGCATGGAGCATTAGACACACATTCACAAAGACAGAGAGACAGGTTGGCACGCAAACACACCCAAAAACACAGTCTATACCGTCTATACAGTAGATACTACTTTGAAGGGGACCTCTCACCATGATAAAGGAGAAGGAAAATGCAACAAAATATTATCACATTTCCTGAGGAAAAAACAACAACCTGTTTTGTGTAATGATCCTGTTCCTCACTAAGCAAAGACATGTTGTATTGTGTTTTCTCTGCAGCAGATCCGTTTCTCACAGTCAGATGAGCATAGTAGCAAACACATGGGAATGATTCAGACGAAAGAATACAGACGACACTTCACCACAGTGAAATGTCTCAGACAAGGTAAAGATCTTTACGTCTTCAACACCACACACATTCAAACCTTTAGGAAAGCCATTGGCTGGTTTAACGAGAACTTAAACAAAATATTGCCCAAAACTCATCCAGCACTGTGGTCCTGGGAACACATTGGACCCTTGAGGAGGCTGTTCACCTTGGATTCACCCCAGAGGATTCCACACATGCTGCCTCCTCCATTCCACAGTGTTCTGCTGAAAGGTCCGAGGTCATTGTTTTCGGCTGAGTTGGCATCCGCAGACGAAAGCCCCATGTCTTTTGACAGGACGGCTTCGGTGGTCATTGCATCATCTTTCCTGGAGCTATCAGAGTAGTAGACTGGCCTTCTGTGGATGTGGTTCTCTCTGGAGAGACCAGAGGAGGACGAGGAGAGGGGCAGGGAGTTCTGGGCTGAGGGTAGATGGCCCCTATCCCCTGGGTGTGAGGCTGCCTGCTGGTCTCCTGGTCCTGGACCACATCCAGGCCTGTGGCAGTGAGTGTGGCTGGGACAGGGAGCATTGCCAGGCTGGGCTTAAGGACCAGTGTGCTTCTGGATGGTTCTCCTTCTGGGGTTCAGTACACCACCACCTCCACCATCACCACCACCACCACCACCACCACCACCACCACCACCACCACCACCACCACCACCACCACCACCACCACCACCACCACTCAAATCAAATCAAATCAAATCAAATTTTATTTATATAGCCCTTCATACACCAGCTGATATCTCAAAGTGCTGTACAGAAACCCAGCCTAAAACCCCAAACAGCAAGCAATACAGGTGTAGAAGCACGGTGGCTAGGAAAAACTCCATAGAAAGGCCAAAACCTAGGAAGAAACCTAGAGAGGAACCAGGCTATGTGGGGTGGCCAGTCCTCTTCTGGCTGTGCCGGGTGGAGATTATAACAGAACATGGCCAAGATGTTCAAATGTTCATAAATGACCAGCATGGTCGAATAATAATAAGAAGGAACAGTTGAAACTGGAGCAGCAGCACAGTCAGGTGGACTGGGGACAGCAAGGAGTCATCATGTCAGGTAGTCCTGGGGCACGGTCCTAGGGCTCAGGTCCTCCGAGAGAGAGAAAGAAAGAGAGAATTAGAGAGAGCATATGTGGGGTGGCCAGTCCTCTTCTGGCTGTGCCGGGTGGAGATTATAACAGAACATGGCCAAGATGTTCAAATGTTCATAAATGACCAGCATGGTCGAATAATAGTAAGGCAGAACAGTTGAAACTGGAGCAGCAGCATAGACAGGTGGACTGGGGACAGCAAGTAGTCATCATGTCAGGTAGTCCTGGGGCATGGTCCTAGGGCTCAGGTCAGTTGAAACTGGAGCAGCAGCATGGCCAGGTGGACTGGGGACAGCAAGTAGTCATCATGTCAGGTAGTCCTGGGGCATGGTCCTAGGGCTCAGGTCAGTTGAAACTGGAGCAGCAGCATGGCCAGGTGGACTGGGGACAGCAAGGAGTCATCATGTCAGGTAGTTCTGGGGCATGGTCCTAGGGCTCAGGTCCTCCGAGAGAGAGAGAAAGAAAGAAGGAGAGAATTAGAGAATGCACACTTAGATTCACACAGGACACCGAATAGGACAGGGGAAGTACTCCAGATATAACAAACTGACCCTAGCCCCCCGACACAAATTACTGCAGCATAAATACTGGAGGCTGAGACAGGAGGGATTAGGAGACACTGTGGCCCCATCCGAGGACACCCCCGGACAGGGCCAAACAGGAAGGTTATAACCCCACCCACTTTGCCAAAGCACAGCCCCCACACCACTATCTTCACCATCGTCACACCAACACCACCATCCTCACCACCACCACCTTCAACATCACTACCACCATCACCACCATCACCACATTCAACATCACCACCACACCACCACCTTCACCATCACCACCACCTTCAACATCAATACTATTACCAACTTCACCATCACCACCACCACCGTCACCAACACCAACACCTTCACCACCATCATCGCCACTGTCATCACCACCGTCATCACCACCATTACCACTACCGTCACCAACACCTTCAGCATCACTACTATCACCACCACCAACATTTTTATTTGAAATTTGACGATTGAGAAACATGGATGAACGTCTAATTCTGACAGGAGACTGTGAGATCTGGTAGCTCTTCCACCCCTCCTCCATCCCCCCAAGGCCCCACCGACCTGCCATCCTCCTTTTCATTCCACTCTTTGCATGGCCATTTCCTGTCCCGTCCATCTCAGACGGGGCCCACGTCATGGCAACCGCTGGATCAAGTAGCGGTCCATCTCCCTCACTTTCTCCCTCTCTTTCTCTCCCTCTCTTTCTCCCTCTCTTTCTCCCTCTCTTTCTCTTCCCCTCTATCTCTTCCTCTCTTTCTCCCTCTCTTTCTCTCCCTGTCTTTCTCTTCCTCTCTCTCTTTCTCCCTCTCTTTCTCCCTCTCTTTCTCCCTCTCTTTCTCTTCCCCTCTATCTCTCCCTCTCTGTCTCCCTCTCTTTCTCTCCCTCTTTCTCTTCCTCTCTTTCTCCCTCTCTTTCTCTCCCTCTCTTTCTCTTCCCCTCTATCTCTCCCTCTCTTTCTCCCTCTCTTTCTCTCCCTCTCTTTCTCTTCCTCTCTTTCTCCCTCTCTTTCTCTCCCTCTCTTTCTCCCTCTTTTTCTCTCCCTCTTTTTCTCTCCCTCTCTTTCTCTCCCTCTCTTTCACTTCCTCTCTTTCTCCATCTCTGTATTTTCTGTCTCAGGGCACCTGGTTTCCCCTGGTCATCAAACGAGGCGGCTACGAGCCCAGCCGAGCAGCCGGGGAACGGGTGTGGAGTCCAACTGCAGCGTGGTTAACAGGGTCCTGGGGGTGGAAGAAATAATATTAAAACACGCACGCACACACACACACACACACACACACACACACACACACACACACACACACACACACACACACACACACACACACACACACACACACACACACACACACACACACACACACACACACACACACACACACACACACACACACACACACTGTCTGGCTAAAGTGAGGGAAAGAAGGTGTGGGTAGTTTGCCTTGCCATAAGGTTACCTTCGTGAGCACTGTGGTATAATTCTAATTGCCTTTATTAAGGGGATTAAATGTAATACCCACTCATTGCACAGCCACAGTGTCAATGGAGTTGTGACTCAACAAATGTCACCTTGCATTTTTTAAACATTTTTTTTGTAAACAATCTCATCCAGAGCGACTTACAGTAGTGACTGCATACATTTTAATACTTTATTTTGTACTGGTCCCCCGTGAGAATCAAACCCACAACCCTGGTGCTTAGCCATGCTCTACCAACGGAGCTACACGGGACCTAATGATCCAGGAGCCAGTCAAGTCATGGGGAAAGGAGAGCTATAGCCTGGCTGTCGTTGTTGTGATGCTGGGTGTTATGTCTAGGTTTATCACAAAGGTTTTCCCAGTCTAAAGCCTCAGACCGATCAATAGAGCTCACCTGAACCCATTATCAGATGCTATGCAGTGAATTAGGGGTAAGAGAAAAACTGCCCTGCAACATCTGACCCTGTTTAAAAATGTGCTACCAATTAAGTAGGATTTGGAGTGTAAGTAATTAAGCAGATATCTTTCTCGATAGATCGCTCGCTCGCTCACACACACACACACACACACACACACACACACACACACACACACACACACACACACACACACACACACACACACACACACACACACACACACACACACACACACACACACACACACACACACACACACACACACACACACACACACACACACACACACACACACACACACACACACACACACACACACACACACACACACTTCTTAATGCAACAAGCTCTCACGGTCTCACTTCAGAGCTAGACATGCATCCATGTTTCTCAAATGTCAAATATTGAAGTTGTTCCAAATGTAACATTTCAAAGTGTTTAAAGTTAAGTTTCAGCATTAACTCCAACTTTTTATGGTTAGGCTTAAGTTTAGGCATTATCACCAAAATGGTTATGGTTTGGGATAGGTATTAACTCTGAATGGTTAGGATAAGGGTTAAGGTTTGAGATAGGTATTAACTCTGAATGGTTAGGATAAGGGTTAAGGTTTGAGATAGGTATTAACTCTGAATGGTTAGGGTAAGGGTTAAGGTTTGAGATAGGTATTAACTCTGAATGGTTAGGGTAAGGGTTAAAGTTTGGGATAGCCTTCAAACAAAAATTGCGAAAAATAACTTTCTATTGCTGTATTCGAACTTGCAACCTTCTGCACTAGTGGCAGATGCTGTGTATGTGTGTGTGTGTGTGTGTCTGTCTGCACCAGAAGAAGATGCTCATGCTCATGCCCATCCAACATCCCCATCCCCAATACCCAAGCAAAATTGAAACCTACTTGAAGGTAACTGCGCTCACTGTTGCCCCTAGTGGCCGGTTTCCATGTCATCTCCCACCGTCCTCAGACATGGATGGACGTCGAATCCTGACTTGTATCACGGGTGAACCGGCTGCTTAACGAAAGTAGAGCAGAAATGCATTCTGGTCCTGTGTGTTTCACTTCGTGCTTCTCTAGTTTCTCTAGCATCCATTCATTTTCTTTGTCTATCTTATTTGTCTCAATTAGTTACAGTAAATCAGGTTTTTAAATTAATGGTTACAGTAAACTCAGCATCTGACTGGAAAATAGTCTGAAAATGTATTGGTGTGTGACTAATTTTGCGTGTGTTTGCATGAGAGTGCACCATAAAACGTTTGTGTCATTGTGTGTGTGTATGTGTGTATATGTACAGAATGTCTGTGTGTGATAGAGAGAGCGAAATAGCGAGAAAGAGAGAGAGAGAGTAAAGCCAGTGACATGTCAGAGAGGGGAGCCTCTGGAGTGGTGAGAGGATTAGACAAAACCCTAGAAATGACAGTAAACACCTGGATGACAGGGCGATGGGGAGGGGGGGGGTGCTGAATAAAGTGAGGACCGCAAAATGACTATATAAAATATGAGTGGAATGCCTATGTAAAATGTGAGTGGAATGACTATATAAAATATGAGTGGAATGACTATATAAGATAGGGAGTGGAAGGACTATATAAGATAGGGAGTGGAAGGACTATATAAGATAGGGAGTGGAATGACTATATAGAACATGAGTGGAATGACTATATAAGATAGGGAGTGGAATGACTATATAAGATAGGGAGTGGAATGACTATATAAGATAGGGAGTGGAATGACTATATAAAATAGGGAGTGGAATGACTATATAGAACATGAGTGGAATGACTATATAAGATAGGGAGTGGAATGACTATATAAGATAGGGAGTGGAAGGACTATATAAGATAGGGAGTGGAAGGACTATATAAAATAGGGAGTGGAATGACTATATAGAACATGAGTGGAATGACTATATAAAATAGGGAGTGGAAGGACTATATAAAATAGGGAGTGGAATGACTATATAAAATAGGGAGTGGAATGACTATATAAGATAGGGAGTGGAAGGACTATATAAGATAGGGAGTGGAATGACTATATAAGATAGGGAGTGGAATGACTATATAAGATAGGGAGTGGAATGACTATATAAGATAGGGAGTGGAATGACTATATAAGATAGGGAGTGGAATGACTATATAAGATAGGGAGTGGAATGACTATATAAGATAGGGAGTGGAATGACTATATAAAATAGGGAGTGGAATGACTATATAAAATAGGGAGTGGAATGACTATATAAAATATGAGTGGAATGACTATATAAAATAGGGAGTGGAATGACTATATAAAATAGGGAGTGGAATGACTATATAAAATAGGGAGTGGAATGACTATATACGATAGGGAGTGGAATGACTATATAAAATAGATAGGGAGTGGAATGACTATATAAGATAGGGAGTGGAATGACTATATAAGATAGGGAGTGGAAGGACTATATAGAACATGAGTGGAATGACTATATAAGATAGGGAGTGGAATGACTATATAAAATAGGGAGTGGAATGACTATATAGAACATGAGTGGAATGACTATATAAGATAGGGAGTGGAAGGACTATATAAAATAGGGAGTGGAATGACTATATAAAATAGGGAGTGGAATGACTATATAGAACATGAGTGGAATGACTATATAAAATAGGGAGTGGAAGGACTATATAAAATAGGGAGTGGAATGACTATATAAGATAGGGAGTGGAATGACTATATAAGATAGCGAGTGGAATGACTATATAAGATAGGGAGTGGAATGACTATATAAGATAGGGAGTGGAATGACTATATAAGATAGGGAGTGGAATGACTATATAAAATAGGGAGTGGAATGACTATATAAAATAGGGAGTGGAATGACTATATAAAATATGAGTGGAATGACTATATAAAATAGGGAGTGGAATGACTATATAAAATAGGGAGTGGAATGACTATATAAAATATGAGTGGAATGACTATATAAAATAGGGAGTGGAAGGACTATATAAGATAGGGAGTGGAAGGACTATATAAAATAGGGAGTGGAATGACTATATAAGATAGGGAGTGGAATGACTATATAGAACATGAGTGGAATGACTATATAAGATAGGGAGTGGAATGACTATATAAGATAGGGAGTGGAATGACTATATAAGATAGGGAGTGGAATGACTATATAAGATAGGGAGTGGAAGGACTATATAAGATAGGTGGAGACTATATAAGATGGAATGACTATATAAGATAGGGAGTGGAATGACTATATAAGATAGGGAGTGGAAGGACTATATAAGATAGGGAGTGGAAGGACTATATAAAATAGGGAGTGGAATGACTATATAGAACATGAGTGGAATGACTATATAAGATAGGGAGTGGAATGACTATATAAGATAGGGAGTGGAATGACTATATAAGATAGGGAGTGGAATGACTATATAAGATAGGGAGTGGAATGACTATATAAGATAGGGAGTGGAATGACTATATAAGATAGGGAGTGGAAGGACTATATAAGATAGGGAGTGGAAGGACTATATAAAATAGGGAGTGGAATGACTATATAAGATAGGGAGTGGAATGACTATATAAAATAGGGAGTGGAATGACTATATAGAACATGAGTGGAATGACTATATAAGATAGGGAGTGGAATGACTATATAAGATAGGGAGTGGAAGGACTATATAAGATAGGGAGTGGAAGGACTATATAAAATAGGGAGTGGAATGACTATATAGAACATGAGTGGAATGACTATATAAGATAGGGAGTGGAATGACTATATAAGATAGGGAGTGGAATGACTATATAAGATAGGGAGTGGAATGACTATATAAGATAGGGAGTGGAATGACTATATAAGATAGGGAGTGGAATGACTATATAAACATGAGTGGAATGACTATATAAGATAGGGAGTGGAATGACTATATAAATATGAGTGGAAGGACTATATAAGATAGGGAGTGGAAGGACTATATAAACATAGAGTGGAAGGGAATGACTATATAAGATAGGGAGTGGAAGGACTATATAAGATAGGGAGTGGAAGGACTATATAGAACATGAGTGGAAGGACTATATAAGATAGGGAGTGGAAGGACTATATAAGATAGGGAGTGGAAGGACTATATAAGATAGGGAGTGGAATGACTATATAAGATAGGGAGTGGAATGACTATATAAGATAGGGAGTGGAATGACTATATAAGATAGGGAGTGGAAGGACTATATAAGATAGGGAGTGGAAGGACTATATAAAATAGGGAGTGGAATGACTATATAAGATAGGGAGTGGAATGACTATATAAAATAGGGAGTGGAATGACTATATAAGATAGGGAGTGGAATGACTATATAAGATAGGGAGTGGAATGACTATATAAGATAGGGAGTGGAAGGACTATATAAGATAGGGAGTGGAAGGACTATATAAAATAGGGAGTGGAATGACTATATAGAACATGAGTGGAATGACTATATAAGATAGGGAGTGGAATGACTATATAAAATAGGGAGTGGAATGACTATATAGAACATGAGTGGAATGACTATATAAGATAGGGAGTGGAATGACTATATAAGATAGGGAGTGGAAGGACTATATAAGATAGGGAGTGGAAGGACTATATAAAATAGGGAGTGGAATGACTATATAGAACATGAGTGGAATGACTATATAAGATAGGGAGTGGAATGACTATATAAGATAGGGAGTGGAATGACTATATAAGATAGGGAGTGGAATGACTATATAAGATAGGGAGTGGAATGACTATATAAGATAGGGAGTGGAATGACTATATAGAACATGAGTGGAATGACTATATAAGATACGGAGTGGAAGGACTATATAGAACATGAGTGGAAGGACTATATAAGATAGGGAGTGGAAGGACTATATAGAACATGAGTGGAATGACTATATAAGATAGGGAGTGGAAGGACTATATAAGATAGGGAGTGGAAGGACTATATAGAACATGAGTGGAAGGACTATATAGAACATGAGTGGAATGACTATATAGAACATGAGTGGAATGACTATATAAGATAGGGAGTGGAATGACTATATAAGATAGGGAGTGGAAGGACTATATAAGATAGGGAGTGGAAGGACTATATAGAACATGAGTGGAAGGACTATATAGAACATGAGTGGAATGACTATATAAGATAGGGAGTGGAATGACTATATAAGATAGGGAGTGGAAGGACTATATAGAACATGAGTGGAATGACTATATAAGATAGGGAGTGGAATGACTATATAAAATAGGGAGTGGAATGACTATATAAGATAGGGAGTGGAATGACTATATAAAATAGTGAGTGGAATGACTATATAGAACATGAGTGGAATGACTATATAAGATAGGGAGTGGAATGACTATATAAGATAGGGAGTGGAAGGACTATATAAGATAGGGAGTGGAAGGACTATATAAAATATGAGTGGAATGACTATATAAAATATGAGTGGAATGACTATATAACATATGAGTGGAATGACTATATAACATATGAGTGGAATGACTATATCAAATATGAGTGGAATGACTATATAACATAAGAGTAGAATTACTTTATAAAATATGAGTGAAATGACTATATAAGATAGGGAGTGGAAGGACTATATAAGATAGGGAGTGGAAGGACTATATAAAATAGGGAGTGGAATGACTATATAGAACATGAGTGGAATGACTATATAAGATAGGGAGTGGAATGACTATATAAAATAGGGAGTGGAATGACTATATAGAACATGAGTGGAATGACTATATAGAACATGAGTGGAATGACTATATAGAACATGAGTGGAATGACTATATAAGATAGGGAGTGGAATGACTATATAGAACATGAGTGGAATGACTATATAAGATAGGGAGTGGAATGACTATATAGAACATGAGTGGAATGACTATATAAGATAGGGAGTGGAATGACTATATAAAATAGGGAGTGGAAGGACTATATAAAATAGGGAGTGGAATGACTATATAAGATAGGGAGTGGAATGACTATATAAGATAGGGAGTGGAATGACTATATAAGATAGGGAGTGGAATGACTATATAAAATAGGGAGTGGAATGACTATATAAAATAGGGAGTGGAATGACTATATAAAATAGGGAGTGGAATGACTATATAGAACATGAGTGGAATGACTATATAAGATAGGGAGTGGAAGGACTATATAGAACATGAGTGGAATGACTATATAAGATAGGGAGTGGAAGGACTATATAAGATAGGGAGTGGAAGGACTATATAGAACATGAGTGGAAGGACTATATAGAACATGAGTGGAATGACTATATAGAACATGAGTGGAAGGACTATATAGAACATGAGTGGAATGACTATATAGAACATGAGTGGAATGACTATATAAAATAGGGAGTGGAATGAGTATATAGAACATGAGTGGAATGAGTATATAGAACATGAGTGGAAGGACTATATAAGATAGGGAGTGGAAGGACTATATAGAACATGAGTGGAATGACTATATAAGATAGGGAGTGGAATGACTATATAAGATAGGGAGTGGAATGACTATATAAGATAGGGAGTGGAATGACTATATAGAACATGAGTGGAATGACTATATAGAACATGAGTGGAATGACTATATAAGATAGGGAGTGGAATGACTATATAAGATAGGGAGTGGAAGGACTATATAGAACATGAGTGGAATGACTATATAAGATAGGGAGTGGAATGACTATATAAGATAGGGAGTGGAATGACTATATAGAACATGAGTGGAATGACTATATAAGATAGGGAGTGGAATGACTATATAAAATAGGGAGTGGAATGACTATATAGAACATGAGTGGAATGACTATATAAGATAGGGAGTGGAAGGACTATATAGAACATGAGTGGAATGACTATATAAACATAGAGTATATAAGATAGGGAGTGAATGACTATATATAGAACATGAGTGGAATGACTATATAGAACATGAGTGGAAGGACTATATAGAACATGAGTGGAATGACTATATAAGATAGGGAGTGGAAGGACTATATAAAATAGGGAGTGGAATGACTATATAGAACATGAGTGGAATGACTATATAAGATAGGGAGTGGAATGACTATATAAGATAGGGAGTGGAATGACTATATAAGATAGGGAGTGGAATGACTATATAAGATAGGGAGTGGAATGACTATATAAGATAGGGAGTGGAATGACTATATAGAACATGAGTGGAATGACTATATAAGATACGGAGTGGAAGGACTATATAGAACATGAGTGGAAGGACTATATAAGATAGGGAGTGGAAGGACTATATAGAACATGAGTGGAATGACTATATAAGATAGGGAGTGGAAGGACTATATAAGATAGGGAGTGGAAGGACTATATAGAACATGAGTGGAAGGACTATATAGAACATGAGTGGAATGACTATATAGAACATGAGTGGAATGACTATATAAGATAGGGAGTGGAATGACTATATAAGATAGGGAGTGGAAGGACTATATAAGATAGGGAGTGGAAGGACTATATAGAACATGAGTGGAAGGACTATATAGAACATGAGTGGAATGACTATATAAGATAGGGAGTGGAATGACTATATAAGATAGGGAGTGGAAGGACTATATAGAACATGAGTGGAATGACTATATAAGATAGGGAGTGGAATGACTATATAAAATAGGGAGTGGAATGACTATATAAGATAGGGAGTGGAATGACTATATAAAATAGTGAGTGGAATGACTATATAGAACATGAGTGGAATGACTATATAAGATAGGGAGTGGAATGACTATATAAGATAGGGAGTGGAAGGACTATATAAGATAGGGAGTGGAAGGACTATATAAAATATGAGTGGAATGACTATATAAAATATGAGTGGAATGACTATATAACATATGAGTGGAATGACTATATAACATATGAGTGGAATGACTATATCAAATATGAGTGGAATGACTATATAACATAAGAGTAGAATTACTTTATAAAATATGAGTGAAATGACTATATAAGATAGGGAGTGGAAGGACTATATAAGATAGGGAGTGGAAGGACTATATAAAATAGGGAGTGGAATGACTATATAGAACATGAGTGGAATGACTATATAAGATAGGGAGTGGAATGACTATATAAAATAGGGAGTGGAATGACTATATAGAACATGAGTGGAATGACTATATAGAACATGAGTGGAATGACTATATAGAACATGAGTGGAATGACTATATAAGATAGGGAGTGGAATGACTATATAGAACATGAGTGGAATGACTATATAAGATAGGGAGTGGAATGACTATATAGAACATGAGTGGAATGACTATATAAGATAGGGAGTGGAATGACTATATAAAATAGGGAGTGGAAGGACTATATAAAATAGGGAGTGGAATGACTATATAAGATAGGGAGTGGAATGACTATATAAGATAGGGAGTGGAATGACTATATAAGATAGGGAGTGGAATGACTATATAAAATAGGGAGTGGAATGACTATATAAAATAGGGAGTGGAATGACTATATAAAATAGGGAGTGGAATGACTATATAGAACATGAGTGGAATGACTATATAAGATAGGGAGTGGAAGGACTATATAGAACATGAGTGGAATGACTATATAAGATAGGGAGTGGAAGGACTATATAAGATAGGGAGTGGAAGGACTATATAGAACATGAGTGGAAGGACTATATAGAACATGAGTGGAATGACTATATAGAACATGAGTGGAAGGACTATATAGAACATGAGTGGAATGACTATATAGAACATGAGTGGAATGACTATATAAAATAGGGAGTGGAATGAGTATATAGAACATGAGTGGAAGGACTATATAAGATAGGGTGGAAGGACTATATAGAACATGGAAGGACTATATAGAACATGAGTGGAAGGACTATATAGAACATGAGTGGAATGACTATATAAGATAGGGAGTGGAATGACTATATAAGATAGGGGAGTGGAAGGACTATATAGAACATGAGTGGAATGACTATATAAGATAGGGAATGACTGGAATGACTATATAAAATAGGGAGTGGAATGACTATATAAGATAGGGAGTGGAATGACTATATAAAATAGACTGAGTGGAATGACTATATAGAACATGAGTGGAATGACTATATAAGATAGGGAGTGGAATGACTATATAAGATAGGGAGTGAAGGACTATATAAGATAGGGAGTGGAAGGACTATATAAAATATGAGTGGAATGACTATATAAAATATGAGTGGAATGACTATATAACATATGAGTGGAATGACTATATAACATATGAGTGGAATGACTATATCAAATATGAGTGGAATGACTATATAACATAAGAGTAGAATTACTTTATAAAATATGAGTGAAATGACTATATAAGATAGGGAGTGGAAGGACTATATAAGATAGGGAGTGGAAGGACTATATAAAATAGGGAGTGGAATGACTATATAGAACATGAGTGGAATGACTATATAAGATAGGGAGTGGAATGACTATATAAAATAGGGAGTGGAATGACTATATAGAACATGAGTGGAATGACTATATAGAACATGAGTGGAATGACTATATAGTGGAATGACTATATAGAACATGAGTGGAATGACTATATAAGATAGGGAGTGGAATGACTATATAGAACATGAGTGGAATGACTATATAAGATAGGGAGTGGAATGACTATATAGAACATGAGTGGAATGACTATATAAGATAGGGAGTGGAATGACTATATAAAATAGGGAGTGGAAGGACTATATAAAATAGGGAGTGGAATGACTATATAAGATAGGGAGTGGAATGACTATATAAGATAGGGAGTGGAATGACTATATAAGATAGGGAGTGGAATGACTATATAAAATAGGGAGTGGAATGACTATATAAAATAGGGAGTGGAATGACTATATAAAATAGGGAGTGGAATGACTATATAGAACATGAGTGGAATGACTATATAAGATAGGGAGTGGAAGGACTATATAGAACATGAGTGGAATGACTATATAAGATAGGGAGTGGAAGGACTATATAAGATAGGGAGTGGAAGGACTATATAGAACATGAGTGGAAGGACTATATAGAACATGAGTGGAATGACTATATAGAACATGAGTGGAAGGACTATATAGAACATGAGTGGAATGACTATATAGAACATGAGTGGAATGACTATATAAAATAGGGAGTGGAATGAGTATATAGAACATGAGTGGAAGGACTATATAAGATAGGGAGTGGAAGGACTATATAGAACATGAGTGGAATGACTATATAAGATAGGGAGTGGAATGACTATATAAGATAGGGAGTGGAATGACTATATAGAACATGAGTGGAATGACTATATAGAACATGAGTGGAATGACTATATAAGATAGGGAGTGGAATGACTATATAAGATAGGGAGTGGAAGGACTATATAGAACATGAGTGGAATGACTATATAAGATAGGGAGTGGAATGACTATATAAGATAGGGAGTGGAATGACTATATAGAACATGAGTGGAATGACTATATAAGATAGGGAGTGGAATGACTATATAAAATAGGGAGTGGAATGACTATATAGAACATGAGTGGAATGACTATATAGAACATGAGTGGAATGACTATATAGAACATGAGTGGAAGGACTATATAGAACATGAGTGGAATGACTATATAGAACATGAGTGGAATGACTATATAAAATAGGGAGTGGAATGAGTATATAGAACATGAGTGGAATGACTATATAAGATAGGGAGTGGAAGGACTATATAAGATAGGGAGTGGAAGGACTATATAGAACATGAGTGGAATGACTATATAAGATAGGGAGTGGAATGACTATATAAGATAGGGAGTGGAATGACTATATAGAACATGAGTGGAATGACTATATAGAACATGAGTGGAATGACTATATAGAACATGAGTGGAATGACTATATAAGATAGGGAGTGGAATGACTATATAAGATAGGGAGTGGAAGGACTATATAAGATAGGGAGTGGAATGACTATATAAGATATGGAGTGGAAGGACTATATAAGATAGGGAGTGGAAGGACTATATAAAATAGGGAGTGGAATGACTATATAGAACATGAGTGGAATGACTATATAAGATAGGGAGTGGAATGACTATATAAGATAGGGAGTGGAAGGACTATATAAAATAGGGAGTGGAATGACTATATAAAATAGGGAGTGGAATGACTATATAGAACATGAGTGGAATGACTATATAAGATAGGGAGTGGAATGACTATATAAAATAGGGAGTGGAATGACTATATAGAACATGAGTGGAATGACTATATAAGATAGGGAGTGGAATGACTATATAAAATAGGGAGTGGAATGACTATATAGAACATGAGTGGAATGACTATATAAAATAGGGAGTGGAATGACTATATAAAATAGGGAGTGGAATGACTATATAGAACATGAGTGGAATGACTATATAAGATAGGGAGTGGAATGACTATATAAAATAGGGAGTGGAATGACTATATAGAACATGAGTGGAATGACTATATAAGATAGGGAGTGGAATGACTATATAAGATAGGGAGTGGAAGGACTATATAAAATAGGGAGTGGAATGACTATATAGAACATGAGTGGAATGACTATATAAGATAGGGAGTGGAATGACTATATAAAAGTGGAATAGGGAGTGGAATGACTATATAGAACATGAGTGGAATGACTATATAAGATAGGGAATGACTATATAAGGAAGGACTATATGGAACTATATAAGAGTGGAAGGACTATATAAGATAGGGAGTGGAAGGACTATATAGAACATGAGTGGAATGACTATATAAGATAGGGAGTGGAATGACTATATAAGATAGGGAGTGGAAGGACTATATAGAACATGAGTGGAAGGACTATATAGAACATGAGTGGAAGGACTATATAGAACATGAGTGGAATGACTATATAAGATAGGGAGTGGAAGGACTATATAGAACATGAGTGGAAGGACTATATAGAACATGAGTGGAAGGACTATATAGAACATGAGTGGAATGACTATATAAGATAGGGAGTGGAAGGACTATATAGAACATGAGTGGAAGGACTATATAAGATAGGGAGTGGAATGACTATATAAGATAGGGAGTGGAATGACTATATAGAACATGAGTGGAATGACTATATAGAACATGAGTGGAAGGACTATATAAGATAGGGAGTGGAAGGACTATATAAGATAGGGAGTGGAATGACTATATAGAACATGAGTGGAATGACTATATAGAACATGAGTGGAAGGACTATATAAGATAGGGAGTGGAAGGACTATATAGAACATGAGTGGAAGGACTATATAAGATAGGGAGTGGAATGACTATATAGAACATGAGTGGAAGGACTATATAAGATAGGGAGTGGAATGACTATATAGAACATGAGTGGAAGGACTATATAAGATAGGGAGTGGAATGACTATATACGATAGGGAGTGGAAGGACTATATAAGATAGGGAGTGGAAGGACTATATAGAACATGAGTGGAAGGACTATATAGAACATGAGTGGAATGACTATATAAGATAGGGAGTGGAATGACTATATACGATAGGGAGTGGAAGGACTATATAAGATAGGGAGTGGAATGACTATATAAAATAGGGAGTGGAAGGACTATATAGAACATGAGTGGAAGGACTATATAAGATAGGGAGTGGAAGGACTATATAAAATAGGGAGTGGAATGACTATATAGAACATGAGTGGAAGGACTATATAAGATAGGGAGTGGAATGACTATATACGATAGGGAGTGGAAGGACTATATAAAATAGGGAGTGGAAGGACTATATAGAACATGAGTGGAAGGACTATATAAGATAGGGAGTGGAATGACTATATAAGATAGGGAGTGGAAGGACTATATAGAACATGAGTGGAAGGACTATATAGAACATGAGTGGAAGGACTATATAGAACATGAGTGGAAGGACTATATAGAACATGAGTGGAAGGACTATATAGAACATGAGTGGAATGACTATATAAGATAGGGAGTGGAATGACTATATAGAACATGAGTGGAAGGACTATATAAGATAGGGAGTGGAATGACTATATAGAACATGAGTGGAAGGACTATATAGAACATGAGTGGAAGGACTATATAAGATAGGGAGTGGAAGGACTATATAGAACATGAGTGGAAGGACTATATAAGATAGGGAGTGGAATGACTATATAAAATAGGGAGTGGAAGGACTATATAGAACATGAGTGGAAGGACTATATAAGATAGGGAGTGGAATGACTATATAAGATAGGGAGTGGAAGGACTATATAGAACATGAGTGGAAGGACTATATAGAACATGAGTGGAATGACTATATAAGATAGGGAGTGGAATGACTATATAGAACATGAGTGGAAGGACTATATAAGATAGGGAGTGGAATGACTATATAGAACATGAGTGGAAGGACTATATAGAACATGAGTGGAATGACTATATAAGATAGGGAGTGGAATGACTATATAGAACATGAGTGGAAGGACTATATAAGATAGGGAGTGGAATGACTATATAAAATAGGGAGTGGAAGGACTATATAGAACATGAGTGGAAGGACTATATAAGATAGGGAGTGGAATGACTATATAAGATAGGGAGTGGAAGGACTATATAGAACATGAGTGGAAGGACTATATAGAACATGAGTGGAAGGACTATATAGAACATGAGTGGAATGACTATATAAGATAGGGAGTGGAATGACTATATAGAACATGAGTGGAAGGACTATATAAGATAGGGAGTGGAATGACTATATAGAACATGAGTGGAAGGACTATATAAGATAGGGAGTGGAAGGACTATATAAGATAGGGAGTGGAATGACTATATAAAATAGGGAGTGGAAGGACTATATAGAACATGAGTGGAAGGACTATATAGAACATGAGTGGAAGGACTATATAGACCATGAGTGGAAGGACTATATAGAACATGAGTGGAATGACTATATAAGATATGAGTGGAAGGACTATATAGAACATGATAGGGAGTGGAATGACTATATAGAACATGAGTGGAAGGACTATATAAGATAGGGAGTGGAATGACTATATAGAACATGAGTGGAAGGACTATATAAGATAGGGAGTGGAAGGACTATATAAGATAGGGAGTGGAATGACTATATAAGATAGGGAGTGGAAGGACTATATAAGATAGGGAGTGGAAGGACTATATAGAACATGAGTGGAATGACTATATAAGATAGGGAGTGGAATGACTATATAGAACATGAGTGGAAGGACTATATAGAACATGAGTGGAATGACTATATAAGATAGGGAGTGGAAGGACTATATAGAACATGAGTGGAATGACTATATAGAACATGAGTGGAAGGACTATATAAGATAGGGAGTGGAATGACTATATACGATAGGGAGTGGAAGGACTATATAAGATAGGGAGTGGAATGACTATATAAAATAGGGAGTGGAAGGACTATATAGAACATGAGTGGAAGGACTATATAAGATAGGGAGTGGAATGACTATATAGAACATGAGTGGAATGACTATATAAGATAGGGAGTGGAAGGACTATATAAGATAGGGAGTGGAATGACTATATAGAACATGAGTGGAATGACTATATAAGATAGGGAGTGGAATGACTATATACGATAGGGAGTGGAAGGACTATATAAGATAGGGAGTGGAATGACTATATAAAATAGGGAGTGGAAGGACTATATAAAATAGGGAGTGGAATGACTATATAAAATAGGGAGTGGAATGACTATATAAGATAGGGAGTGGAAGGACTATATAGAACATGAGTGGAATGACTATATAAGATAGGGAGTGGAATGACTATATAGAACATGAGTGGAAGGACTATATAAAATAGGGAGTGGAATGACTATATACGATAGGGAGTGGAAGGACTATATAGAACATGAGTGGAAGGACTATATAAAATAGGGAGTGGAATGACTATATAGAACATGAGTGGAAGGACTATATAAAATAGGGAGTGGAATGACTATATACGATAGGGAGTGGAAGGACTATATAGAACATGAGTGGAAGGACTATATAAGATAGGGAGTGGAATGACTATATACGATAGGGAGTGGAAGGACTATATAAGATAGGGAGTGGAATGACTATATAAAATAGGGAGTGGAATGACTATATAAAATAGGGAGTGGAATGACTATATAAGATAGGGAGTGGAAGGACTATATAAAATAGGGAGTGGAATGACTATATAAAATAGGGAGTGGAATGACTATATAAGATAGGGAGTGGAAGGACTATATAGAACATGAGTGGAAGGACTATATAGAACATGAGTGGAAGGACTATATAAAATAGGGAGTGGAATGACTATATAGAACATGAGTGGAAGGACTATATAAAATAGGGAGTGGAATGACTATATACGATAGGGAGTGGAAGGACTATATAAGATAGGGAGTGGAATGACTATATAAAATAGGGAGTGGAATGACTATATAAAATAGGGAGTGGAATGACTATATAAGATAGGGAGTGGAAGGACTATATAAAATAGGGAGTGGAATGACTATATAAGATAGGGAGTGGAAGGACTATATAAAATAGGGAGTGGAAGGACTATATAGAACATGAGTGGAATGACTATATAGAACATGAGTGGAATGACTATATAAGATAGGGAGTGGAAGGACTATATAGAACATGAGTGGAAGGACTATATAGAACATGAGTGGAATGACTATATAGAACATGAGTGGAATGACTATATAAGATAGGGAGTGGAAGGACTATATAGAACATGAGTGGAAGGACTATATAGAACATGAGTGGAAGGACTATATAAAATAGGGAGTGGAATGACTATATAGAACATGAGTGGAAGGACTATATAAAATAGGGAGTGGAATGACTATATACGATAGGGAGTGGAAGGACTATATAGAACATGAGTGGAAGGACTATATAAGATAGGGAGTGGAATGACTATATACGATAGGGAGTGGAATGACTATATACGATAGGGAGTGGAAGGACTATATAGAACATGAGTGGAAGGACTATATAAGATAGGGAGTGGAATGACTATATACGATAGGGAGTGGAATGACTATATAAGATAGGGAGTGGAATGACTATATAAGATAGGGAGTGGAAGGACTATATAAGATAGGGAGTGGAATGACTATATAAAATAGGGAGTGGAATGACTATATAAAATAGGGAGTGGAAGGACTATATAGAACATGAGTGGAAGGACTATATAAGATAGGGAGTGGAATGACTATATACGATAGGGAGTGGAAGGACTATATAAGATAGGGAGTGGAATGACTATATACGATAGGGAGTGGAATGACTATATAAAATAGGGAGTGGAATGACTATATAAAATAGGGAGTGGAAGGACTATATAGAACATGAGTGGAAGGACTATATAAGATATGAGTGGAATAAAAATTGATGAAGGGAATGAAGCGTTGAATGGGTGAAGGAAGGCGTCGAGTGAGAAGTGAGAGAAGGAAGGACGAGTGAGTGAGTGAGTGAGTGAGTGAGTGAGTGAGTGAGTGAGTGAGTGAGTGAGTGAGTGAGTGAGTGTATGAATAAGTAAGTAAGTGAGTGAGTGAGTGAGTGAGTGAGTGAGTGAGTGAGTGAGTGAGTGTGTGCGTGAGAGTAATATTGTGTGAGTAAAGAGGGAGTGTGTGTATCTTACTTTACCTACTTACTTTGAAGCCTCTCTGTGAGGGCACATTCCCTATATCCCTCTCTGCTCTCTAAAATTCCAGCAAAAACACTGCTGTGCACTGTCAAGAATCCCCTTCAAACCAAGACTCTCTCTCTCTCTCTCTCTCTCTCTCTCTCTCTCTCTCTCTCTCTCTCTCTCTCTCTCTCTCTGTCTCTCTCTCTGTCTCTCTCTCTCTCTCTCTCTCTCTCTCTCTCTCTCTCTCTCTCTCTCTCTCTCTCTCTCTCTCTCTCTCTCTCTCTCTCTCTCTCTGTCTCTCTCTCTGTCTTGCCCTCTTTTTCTCTCCCTCTTTCCCTCAGAGTCTCTCTTTACTCTGTCTACTCATATGTTGCAGAGAACTTGAGACAGCGACTGAACACATCAATTGGCTTCCAATTCAGATAGTGTATTTCATATAACGTCATTATCACATGGTTTATTGACATAACTCTTGTGGTGGAAGAACAGAATGTCGCTAAGAGCAAATTTAATAGATTCCTGGTATTTCTTCTCTGGTGCAGCTACCTGAAATGCACTTCACTCTAGCCAGGTCAACTGGACTGCACTTGACCTCCTGACCGTATGGCTGATTGTATGTATTTAACCTCCCAATGCTTAAGATGGGGCTAAATCAAATCAAATTGCAATTAATTTAAAATGCATTTAACAAAAGACAGTGATTGGGGGTGAAGGGCTGAATTAGTGAAGGAATGAGTGAAAGAGTGAGAAGTGGAGTGAAGGAAGAATGAAAAAACTGATCCTAGATCTGCTAGAACTATACTGCGAGCTTTACAATGACGGGGTCTTCGTCTGAGTGTGACCCTGTTTCCTCTTCGGCGACCCCCCCTGCCTCACCCGCGGCACCCCCCGCGGCACCCCCTGCCTTTCCCCCCAACCCCCCAAGCTCTGAAAGATGGTAGAGCTTGGTGGAAGGCATGCCAAGGCAGTAGACACTTTTAAGCAAAGATTAAAGGTTTTTCTTTTTAATCAGTCATTTGGCAGTGATGTTAACGCTTCACCCCGGCTCTGCTAGGGATCAATTTTTAATGCTGCTGCGCAGAGAGCAGCCTCTTGATTGCCAAGAGAGGAGCTATTTACAAAGGATCTATTTACAAATACGCTTTCGAAATATGCACAATTGACATCTCTTAAGGAATTCTAAATGAGATGACTCTGTCATGAGGCATGACCTCTATAGGGTCCTGATCTCAGCAACGTGTGTGTGTGTGTGTGTGTGTGTGTGTGTGTGTGTGTGTGTGTGTGTGTGTGTGTGTGTGTGTGTGTGTGTGTGTGTGTGTGTGTGTGTGTGTGTGTGTGTGTGTGTGTGTGTGTGAAGGATCCCAGTGGTGTTGCATTGTATTATTTGGTTCCATGTTCTGCTGCCAGAAGTCAGATATCTGGGTCAATCAACATCATACTACACACATCACAGATCACACACAACCAGACTCCCAACACACATCAATATCAATGGAATTCTCCTGTCACACAAACAACATAGCCTATCTGTAATCAAACAGCTACTGTCTCCCTACCATATTATAGACTCTTAGTGGACACCTTGCTCTCCGCTCCGATCTGGCTAGACAGAGGCATGTGATTCCCCTAACAAAGGGGGCGTTGAGTTCACCCCTTCACTCCTCACTGGACACCTTGGTCCACACAAAGGAGGACAGGGGTAGAACGAACACAGCAGGAGACCAGATACCCCACCTCTCCCTTTCCCCCTCTCCCCACACAGCACACACACTATTGATCCCATGATTGACCCTGTACAGGCAGAATCAATACACTATTAAATGGCATCATTGTAAGCAGTTAGCTACATTGGCAAAGGGTTGTGTGTTCAGTTAGTTAGACCATGCAACGCTCTAACCCATGTCTGTTCTCATTCTCTCCCCATTGATAAGATCAGACAGGAGAGGGCGGTGTGAATAGGAGGCTCCTGTACAACACATGACAAGGGCAGAGGGCCTCACAAATGTACCCATAATCAAATAAGCCTGTCACAAATCAAATCTAACTTTGTCACATGCACCGAATACAACAGGTGTAGACTGTGAAATGCTTAATTATGAGCCCATTCCCAACAATGCTTACTTATGAGCCCATTCCCAACAATGCTTACTTATGAGCCCATTCCCAACAATGCTTACTTATGAGCCCATTCCCAACAATGCTTACTTATGAGCCCATTCCCAACAATGCTTACTTATGAGCCCATTCCCAACAATGCTTACTTATGAGCCCAGCCCATTCCCAACAATGCTTACTTATGAGCCCATTCCCAACAATGCTTACTTATGAGCCCATTCCCAATGCTTACTTATGAGCTTTCCCAATGAGCCCATTCCCAACAATGCTTACTTATGAGCCCATTCCCAACAATGCTTACTTATGAGCCCATTCCCAACAATGCTTACTTATGAGCCCATTCCCAACAATGCTTATGCCCATTCCCAACAATGCTTACTTATGAGCCTATTCCCAACAATGCTTACTTATGAGCCCATTCCCAACAATGCTTACTTATGAGCCCATTCCCAACAATGCTTACTTATGAGCCCATTCCCAACAATGCTTACTTATGAGCCTATTCCCAACAATGCTTACTTATGAGCCCATTCCCAACAATGCTTACTTATGAGCCCATTCCCAACAATGCTTACTTATTCCCAACAATGAGCCTATTCCCAACAATGCTTACTTATGAGCCCATTCCCAACAATGCTTACTTATGAGCCTATTCCCAACAATGCTTACTTATGAGCCTATTCCCAACAATGCTTACTTATGAGCCTATTCCCAAAAATGCCGAGTTAAAAAGTAAGAAATATTTGCAAAAAAAAGAAAAGGTAATATTAACACAATAAAAGAACAATAAAGAGATATTAATAAACAAGGAGTACTGGTTCCGAGTCAATGTGTATGAGGTTACCTTAGGTAATATGTACATGTAGGTAGGGGTAAAAGTGACTATGCAATCAGTATAGATAGTAAACAGAGTAGCAGCAGTGTATGTGAAGAGTTTGAAAGAGTGTGAAAGTGTGTCTGAGTGTGAGTGTATGTAGCATCAATCAATATGCATGTGTGTGTTTTGTCTATGTGAGCATATGTAATTTGTGTGTGTGTGTGTGTATATGTGTGTTGGAGTGTCAGTGTGGTCCAGTGAGCGTGCAATGAGCCGGTGGAGGGAGGGAGCACACACACACACACACACACACACACACACACACACACACACACACACACACACACACACACACACACACACACACACACACACACACACACACACACACACACACACACACACACACACACACACACACACACACACACACACACACACACACACACACACACACACACACACACACACACACACACACAGGCAGAATTGAAAAGACAGTACATTAACATTTAGGCTGAACATGTTTTAGATCATACACCCCAGTCCAATCTGTGGTGTTGCAGTCTAAGTAGTGATGCATAATGTCTCCTCTAAGTACAGTAGTGTGTATGGTCTCTCCCCCGTCTTCCTGGTGGGTTCAAATCAAATCAAATCAAATTTATTTATATAGCCCTTCGTACATCAGCTGATATCTCAAAGTGCTGTACAGAAACCCAGCCTAAAACCCCAAACAGCAAACAATGCAGGTGTAAAAGCACGGTGGCTAGGAAAAACTCCCTAGAAAGGCCAAAACCTAGGAAGAAACCTAGAGAGGAACCGGGCTATGTGGGGTGGCCAGTCCTCTTCTGGCTGTGCCGGGTAGAGATTATAACAGAACATGACCAAGATGTTCAAATGTTCATAAATGACCAGCATGGTCAAATAATAATAAGGCAGAACAGTTGAAACTGGAGCAGCAGCACAGTCAGGTGGACTGGGGACAGCAAGGAGCCATCATGTCAGGTAGTCTTGGGGCACGGTCCTAGGGCTCAGGTCCTCCGAGAGAGAGAAAGAAAGAGAGAATTAGAGAGAGCATATGTGGGGTGGCCAGTCCTCTTCTGGCTGTGCCGGGTGGAGATTATAACAGAACGTGGCCAAGATGTTCAAATGTTCATAAATGACCAGCATGGTTGAATAATAGTAAGGCAGAACAGTTGAAACTGGAGCAGGAGCATGGCCAGGTGGACTGGGGACAGCAAGGAGTCCTCATGTCAGGTAGTCCTGGGACATGGTCCTAGGGCCCAGGCCAGTTGAAACTGGAGCAGCAGCATGGCCAGGTGGAATGGGGACAGCAAGGAGTCATCATGTTAGGTAGTCCTGGGGCATGGTCCTAGGGCTCAGGTCCTCCGAGAGAGAGAAAGAAAGAGAGAAGGAGAGAATTAGAGAACGCACACTTAGATTCACACAGGACACCTGAATAGGACAGGAGAAGTACTCCAGATAAACAGACTGACCCTAGCCCCCGACACACACATAAACTAATAAATACTGGAGGCTACTGCAGCATAAATACTGGAGGCTGAGACAGGAGGGGTCAGGAGACACTGTGGCCCCATCCGAGGACACCCCCGGACAGGGCCAAACAGGAAGGATATAACCCCACCCACTTTGCCAAAGCACAGCCCCCACACCACTAGAGGGAAATCTTCAACCACCAACTTACCATCCTGAGACAAGGCCGAGTATAGCCCACAAAGATCTCCGACACGGTACAACCCAAGGGGGGGGTTTAAACCCCCTCTTCTCTCTTCCTTAACACTAGCGTAAGAGGACAACTCTGGGTGCCCAGACAGGCCGACCACAACAGTGAATCAACCCACCCAGGTGGGTTAAGGTGTAACGCCTGCGGTGGTGACAGGTCTGGGAGGCCTGTGGCTGGTTAGCAGAGGAGAGGGCAGTGGAGGGAATGAGTGAAGGTGGAGATGGTGTGTCGGGGGGGAGGGGCAGCTCCCGCGTCCTGCCCCTCACCTGACATCAGTAATAGAAATGAACAACAGATCCAGCTGCTCTGGGGGGTAGGTGAGTGGAGATGGGGGAAGGAGGGTTGTTGAGGAGGCTGGCGGTGGAGGGTTGTTGAGGAGGCTGGTTCGTGGGTGCTGCTGTCACCAATTTGCCAGGCGTAGGAGCTGATAAACAGAGAAGCCCTGCTTCGATTTCCCATCCAATCCCATTTAGAAACACATGGCTCTTCTTGGGTGCTAGAGGCCTGGGGACGGGGACCAAGGAGGGAGTGGGAGAGAGGCACAGAGGGGGTGGAGGGGAGGAGGGAGTGAGGAGAGGGGGAGAAGGGGCTTAGCTAGATCAGTTGCATTGCCTCCTAACCTGTCCATAGAACTTCCCCTCAGACAGTCTCTCTCTCTCTCTCTCTCTCTCTCTCTCTCTCTCTCTCTCTCTCTCTCTCTCTCTCTCTCTCTCTCTCTCTCTCTCTCTCTCTCTCTCTCTTTCACTCACTCTTTCTCCTTCACTTTCAGCTTAGAATAATGTGCAGCGTTCCACCTCTCAGACAACATCAGCACTTTAAAGACCTCCAATGGAGCAGGGTGTCAAACCTAGAGATGGGGTGTTGAACTCTCTCCTTCTACCACAGAGAGTTAAGGAGCTCAGGTTTAAACCCCCTCTTCTCTCTTCCTTAACACTAGCGTAAGAGGACAACTCTGGGTGCTAAGCACCAGTGATCAAACATAAACTGCTGCTTGGCGTGCTCAACTCAGGACGGCCCAGCTAATAGGATTGGAAGCCCCCAGGTGAGTGAGGGGACACGTCTAATCAGGATGATTAGCAGACGGCTAAAGAACCCTTACATCTAGACCTCAGACAGAGTGGGTGCAGACTATATAGAGGTTATAATGGCTACAGTAATAACGCATGTGTTATTACACCACAGGTAAGTCATCTATTTATACTGCTGCCATACTTTTTACTATTATTATTATTATGATTGTTTATCCTACTACCTGTCACTTTCTCCTAATGTACATATCTACCTAAAATTCACCAGTATTCCTGGAGAATTTGATAAACCTCGGGTTCATATCCTCGGCGCTCCCAGCCTCACCAGAACGTGAGGCTGCCTGAGAGACCGGCCCATTCAACATCACCAGCTGTCATCATTGGCAGCTCTATGGTGAGAAACATCTCAGTCCCCAAGGCAAAAACCCAGGTGCATGAGCAGAGGACATAACAAGGCTGCTTCTGACTGTTCTACCACAGATACCGGGAGCTGACACTGTCGTAGTCCATGTGGGGTCAAACGACATCACGAGGGCTAGCTCGGAACATTTGAAAATTGATTTTAAAAGTGATTTTAGCATTAAAAGACTCCAAAAAATGTCCAATAATTTCAGATCCAGTACCATTGTTGGGCCGCGGGTGTGAAAGATTCAGCAGACGACTGGATTTACACATCTGGCTAAACGACTACTGTAGCTCTGCTGGAGTCTCTTTTATTGATAACTTTGACACCTTCTGGAAACGTCCATCCAAATCATCTTGGCTCCTGGACTCTGCCCACTCATTTCAAGGCTGCGTTGAAACAATGACTGGTAAATGATCCAAGACCAGCTCAGTTAATCCCTATCATTGTGACAATGAGTCGTCATAATGCTACATCAATTGTACATGATCATAAGGGCATTGGCAAACACAATGTAAGTACTTTAATTGCACCGAATACATCTGTTTATCCTACAGCTATAATAAGCAGTAATCATGAGCATATAAACCAGAGTTACACTGTTAGCACTGAGGCGATGTGCAATAGTAGGAAGACCACTTTATGCAGCTCACCCTGCACTATCAGCTCCAATATAAATAACATGAGCAAGTCTACTTCTGATAAGCTTCCTAGTAAAGTATTAAGAACAATCAAGCAACCCAGAAAAGTACTAAAAATAGCCCATATTAATAAGGTCCATGAAGTCAATAACTTGCTTGTAACAGATGACATTCATATTTTTACTATGTCTGAAACCCACTTAGGTAATACCGTTGGTAATACCGTTGATGATACAGTGGTAGCAATACATGGTTATAACATCTACCGAAAAGACAGAAATGCCAACGGAGGTGGTGTTGAGATCTATATTCAGAACCACATTCCTGCAAAGCTTAGAGACGATCTAATGTTAAATACTGTTGAAGTAATGTGGCTACAGGTTCATCTGCCTCACCTAAAGCCCATTATTGTGGAAGCTGCTATAGACCACCAAGTGCTAACAGTCAGTATCTGGATAATATGTGTGAAATGCTTGATAAGGTACAGTATGTGATATCAACAGAGAAGTATATTTTATGGGTGATTTAAATATTGACTGGTTATCATCAAGCTGCTCACTCAGGAAAAAACTAACCAATGCTGCAGATATTTGCTTTAAAGCAGATTCCAAATCCATCGGATGAAGTGATCACAATATAATAGCCATATCTAGGAAAACCAAAGTTCCAAAGGCTGGGCCTAATATAATGTATAAGAGGTCATACAATACGTTTTGTAGTGATTCATATGTTGATGATGTAAATAATATTTGTTGGTCTGTGGTGGGTAATGAGGAGCAACCAGACGCTGCTGGTCTGTGGTGTGTAATGAGGAGCAACCAGACGCTGCTGGTCTGTGGTGTGTAATGAGGAGCAACCAGATGCTGCACTTGACACATTTATGAAACTACTTATTCCAGTTACTAATAAGCACACACCCATTAAGAAAATTACTGTAAAAACTGTTAAATCCCCTAGGGTTGATGAGGAATTTAAAAATTGTATGTTTGAGAGGGATGAGGCAAAAGGTATGGCAATTAAGTCTGGCAGCCCAACTGATTGGGCTGAAACGTATTGCAAATTAAAGAAATCATGTGACTAAATAAAAAGAAAAATAAACTACAATTTGAAACAAAGATAAAATATATAAAGAATGATAGTAAAAAGCTGTGGGGCACCTTAAATGACATTTTGGGAAAAAAAAGCCAACTTGGCTCCTTCATTCATTGAATCAGATGGTTCATTCATCACAAAGCCCACTAATGACTTTCTCAATGGCAAGATAAGCAAACTTAGGGATGACATGCCAGCAACAAATTCTGACACTACACATCCAAGTATATCGGACCAAATTATGAAAGACAAAAAGTGTACTTTTGAATTCAGTCAAGTCAGTGTAGAAGAGGTGAAAAAATAATTGTTGTCTATCAACAATGACAAGCCACCGGCGTCTGACAATCTGGATGTAAAATTAATGAGGATTTTAGCAGACAACTCCTATTTGCCACATCTTCAATTTAAGCCTACTGGAGAACGTATGCCCTCAGGCCTGGAGGGAAGCTAAAGTCATTCTCGTACCCAAGAATAGTAATGCCCCTTTACTGGCTCAAATAGCTGACCAATCAGCCTGTTACCAACCCTTAGTAAACTTCTGGAAAAAACGGTGTTTTACCAGATACAATGCTATTTCACAGTAATCAAATTGACAACAAAATGTCAGCACTCTTATAGGGAAGGACACTCAACAAGCACAGTACTTACACAAATGACTGATGATTGGTCTTGTTAGACTTCAGTGCAGCATTTGACATTATCGATCATAGTCTGCTGCTGGAAAAACTGTGTATTGGCTTTGCACCCCCTGCAATAATGTAGATAAAGAGTTACTTGTCTAACAGAACACAGAGAGTATTGTTTAATGGAAGCCTCTCAAATATAATCCAGTTAGAATCAGGAATTCCCCAGGGTAGCTGTTTAGGCCCCTTGCTTTTTTTCAAATTTTACTAACGGCATGCCACTGACTTTGAGTAAAGCCAGAGTGTCTATGTATGCGGATGACACTATGCATGTCAGCTACTACAGCGACTGAAACAACTGCAACATTCAACAAAGAGCTGCAGTTTGTTTCAGATTGGGTGGCAAGGAATAAGTAAGCCCTAAATATTTATAAAACTAAAAGCATTGTATTTGGAACAAAACACTCACTATCCCCTAAATCTCAACTAAATCTTGTAATAAATAGTGTGGAAATTGAGCAAGTTGAGATGACTAAACTGCTTGGAGTAACCCTGGATTGTAAACTGTCATGGTCAAAACATACTTATGCAGTAGTAGCTAAGATGGGGAGAAGACTGTCTTTAAAAAAGTGATGCTCTGCCTTCTTAACAACACTATCAATAAGGCAGATCCTACAGGCCCTAGTTTTGTCGCACCTTGACAACTGTTCAGTCGTGCAGTCAGGTGCCACAAAAAAGGACTTAGGAAAATTGAAATTGGCTCAGAACAGGGCAGCACGGCTGGCCCATGGATGTACACAGAGCTAATATTAATAATATACATGTTAATATCTCCTGGCTCAAAGTAGAGGAGAGATTGGCTTCTTCACTACTTGTATTTATGAGGTATTGACATGTTGAATGCACCGAGCTGTCTGTTTAAACTACTGGCACACAGCTCAGACACCCATGCATACCCCACAAGACATTCCACAAGAGGTCTTCTCACAGTCCCCAAGTCCGGAACAGACTATGGGAGGCACACAGCTCAGACACCCATGCATACCCCACAAGACATGCCACAAGAGGTCTTCTCACAGTCCCCAAGTCCGGAACAGACTATGGGAGGCACACAGTACTATATAGAGTCATGACTACATGGAACTCTATTCCACGTTAAGTAACTGATGCTAGCAGTAAAATTAGATTTAAAAAACACCTTATGGAACAGCGGGGACTGTGAAGCAACACACACACACACACACACACACACACACACACACACACACACACACACACACACACACACACACACACACACACACACACACACACACACACACACACACACACACACACACACACACACACACACACACACACACACACACACACACACACACACACACACAAACAGGCTCGTGCGCACATTGAACTTTTATAAATTCATCACTTACACCAAAACAATGACCACAGATGGAGCTCATCACTGACTAAGCAAAAGTCACCCAGCGTGGCGAACAGAACACACAGTGTAATTACCACCCAGCTAGCTGCTGCGTGCCACTGGGTATTAATGATGCCTCTCTCTGAACTGAATAATGCCCTGAGGGGAGGATGGGGGTGGGAGGGTGTTGACAGTCAGGGGTAGTTGGAGTTGGGGTGACCCCCCTTTGGAGGAGGGTGATGGCTGGGGGAATAGGGGACACTGACATGGTGGGTGAGGTGGTGAGGTGGTGAGGAGTTGCGGTGGTGAGGAGGCGAGGTGGCGATATGGCTAGGAGGCGATGTGGCAAGGAGACGATGTGGCGATGTGGCGAGGAGTAAAGGAGGCGAGGAGGCGAGTTGGCAAGGAGGCGAGGTGGCGAGGAGAGAGGAGGTGAGGTGGTGGGGTGGGGAGGTGGTGAGGAGGTGAGGAGGTGAGGTGGGGAAGAGGCAAGGAGGCGATGTGGCAAGGAGGCGAGGAGGAGAGCAGGAGAGGAGGCAAGGAGGCGATGTGGCGATGTGGCGAGGAGGAGAGGAGGTCGATGTGGCGAGGTGGCTAAGAAGCAATATGGCAATGTGGCGAGGAGTATAGGAGGCGATGTTGCGAGGATGCGGGGTAGCGAGGAGGCGAGGTGGCGAGATGGCGAGGAGGCGAGGTGGCGAGGAGCCGAGATGGCGAGGAGGCGAGGTGGCGAGGAGGCGAGGTGTCGAGGAGGCGAGGTGGCAAAGTGGCGAGGTGGTGAGTAGGTGAGGAGGCGAAGTGGCGAGGAGGCGAGGAGGCGAGGTGGTTAGGAGGTGAGTAGGTGAGGAGGTGAGGACCAGTCTACGGAGGAGGGTTAAGACAGACAGACAGACAGACAGACAGACAGACAGACAGACAGACAGACAGACAGACAGACAGACAGACAGACAGACAGACAGACAGACAGACAGACAGACAGACAGACAGACAGACAGACAGACAGACAGACAGACAGACAGACAGACAGACAGACAGACAGACAGACAGACAGACAGAGTAAGAAAGAGAGAGAGAGAGAGAGCGAGAGGGAGAGAAAAAGAGAGAGAGAAAGAGAGAGAGCAGTAGATTTTTATATTATTGCAACAATTGGTTAACCTTTACCCTTACAGAGACCAGGTTCCTACCTTTACCCTCACAGAGACCAGAGCCCAGGTCCCTACTTTTACCATTACAGAGACCAGAGCCCAGGTCCCTACTTTTACCATTACAGAGACCAGAGCTCAGGTCCCCTTATTACTCAGACGTCTGTTAAGGGGGGTGTTTGAAAAAGACAGAGTCGCTGCGATTACACTAGAATAACACAGCTAGTGCCAGAAGTGGTAGTGTCCCCCAGTAGCCAGCCAATCAGCCTGGGGCAGGAACCCCCTACCTCACTTCTGAAACTAATTCAGTTAGCACAAGAGTAATTTCCTGTGATTTAAAAAAAGACACATCGACCCTAATTATAACCAGTTGAAAGGAAGCGACAGTTATGTCCTGTCAAAATGGCCAATTTAGACGAGAGATAGACTGACGAGAGACATCGCTTCTTCCTTTCACTGAAAGCCCAGTGAAAGCCATATTCTACCACACATTGGTTATCAGAAACTCACACACCCACACACACACACACACACACACACACACACACACACACACACACACACACACACACACACACACACACACACACACACACACACACACACACACACACACACACACACACACACACACACACACACACACACACACACACACACACACACACACACACACACACACACACACACACACACACACACACACACACACACACACACACACACACACACACTGCCGAGGCCTGCCTATTTAAACCTGCCACTAATACATTTATATTTACTGCCAGACCTGAAGACATTTAAATGATGGCTCCAATAAACCAGGCCCGCACATTTCAAAAGCTCTTTCAGGGGATGTTACAGCAATATAGTATGCAATTTTCCAAAGTGGATTACATATTTCACATCCAGGTTTTATCGCACATTACGATAACTTAACCACATCTAAATGTTCTGCATAAATTGAAAATATGTGCTGTTTAATATGCTATTTTTCATTTTTTAAGAAACGCTTTACAAACGCTTCCTAGTGTGTGACCGTGCTGGGTTGTGTAGGGGGAACCATAATGAGGTTGCTTTTAATTACAGGGAGGATAACAAAATATTATCCTCACCATAAACCTCCATCAATCTCCTTCCAGCAGAAAAAATGCTTCGTAAATAACAGGTGTTGACTAACAGTGAAATGCTTACTACCGTTATTCATATATACACAGTGAATAACGTCAACTTGGCTATAAACACAGGGGCGGACTAAGTGGTTAAGAATCAAATCAAAACAAATCAAATGTATTTATATAGCCCTTCGTACATCAGCTGATATCTCAAAAGTGCTGTACAGAAACCCAGCCTAAAACCCCAAACAGCAAGTAATGCAGGTGTAGAAGCATGGTGGCTAGGAAAAACTCCCTAGAAAGGCCAAAACCTAGGAAGAAACCTGGGCCAATAACCGAAAGGTTGCTTGTTCGAATCCCAGAGCTCACTAGGTGAAAAATCTGCTGTCGTATCCTTAAGCAAAGCACTTAAGCCTAATTGCTCCTCAAGCTGAGAAATTATATAAAAAATATGATTAGCATTATACATTTTTAAATTATGCCCAGCTCATGAAGCCCTTTGATGATGTGAGGCCTGAGGCAATTCCCTCTTCTGTCTAATTGTAAGTCCGCCACTGTATACAGTACACACAGGGTACCAGTTCCGAGTCAATGTGCAGGGATTTAAGGTAATTGTGGTAGATATGTACAAATAGCATAAAGTGATTAGGCAACATGACGGATAATAAGCAGTAGCAGCAGCGTATGTGATGAGTCAAAATAGTTAGGGTAAAAACACATAGTCTGGGTAGCTATTGATGAACTATTTAGCAGTCTTATGGCTTGGCAGTAGAATGTGTTCAGGGTCCTGTTGGTTCCAGACTTGGTGCATCGGTACCGCTTGCTGTGTGGGAGCAGAGAGAACAGTCCATGACTTGGGTGGCAGGATTCTTTGACAATTTTTTGGGCATTTCTTTGACACCGCCTGGTATAAAGTTCCTTGATGGCCGGGAGTTCAGCCCCAGTGTTGCACTGGGCTGTACACAAAGGCTCTATTTAGCGCCTTGTGGTCGGATGCCAAGCAGTTGAAATACCAGTCTGTCAGTCAAGATGCTTTCAATGGCGCAGCTGTATAGCATTTTGGAGGATCTGCGGGCCAATGCCAAATCTTTTTAGCCTCCTTAGGGGGAAGAGGCATAGTCGTGCCCTCTTCACGACTGTGTTGGTGTGTGTGGACCATGTAAATTCCTTAGTGATGTCGACACCGAAGAACTTGAAGCTCTCAACTCACTCCGCTACAGCCACGTTGATGTGGATGGGGACGTGCTCGGTCCTCTGTTTCCTGTAGTCCGCGATCAGCTCCTTTGTCTTGCTGGTGTTGAGGGAAGTTTGTTGTCCTGGCACCACACTGATTTATTTCTGACCTTGAGTGCGACAAATACTGATAGTCCTTAATCAAGTATAGAGGCCATAGTTGGTCTCATCCAGGATCAACCCCTAGAGGTCATAGTTGGTCTCATCCAGGATCAATCCCTAGAGGCCATAGTCAGTCTCATCCAGGTTCAATCCCTAGAGGCCATAATTGGTCTCATCCAGCATCATGCACGGAGTTTGTCTCACCCAGGATCAACCCCTAGAGTTCATACTTATTCTCATCCAGGATAAACCCCTAAAGGTCATAGTTAGTCTCATCCGGGATCAACCCTCTAGTCCTCACCTCCCACGTTCTTCATGTAGATCTGAAAATACATTGGATAGTTATGGGCAATATGATTCAACTACTGCCTCACCCTCTCATGGGTTAGGTGCAATCTTCAGCATAATATATGTATGGAGTAATTATACTGACAAACAGCTGAAGTCAGCCAGAAGAGGACTGGCCACCCCACATAGCCTGGTTCCTCTCTAGATTTCTTCGTAGGTTCTGGCCTTTCTAGGGAGTTTTTCATAGCCACCGTGCTTCTACACCTGCATTGCTTGCTGTTTGGGGTTTTAGGCTGGGTTTCTGTACAGCACTTTGTGACATCTGCTGATGTAAAAAGGGCTTTATAAATACATTTGATTGATTGATTGATTGATTGATTTGATTGATTGATTGATTGATTGATTGATTGATTGACTGATTGATTGATTTGAAGTCGGAAGTTAGCAAAATATATTTAAACTCAGTTTTTCACAATTCCTGTGTCATGTTTTGTCTTATATTGTCTTGTCATTTTGCTTTTCCCTCTGTTCGTTTTCCCCCTGCTGGTCTTTTTAGGTTCGTTCCCCTTTTTCTCTCTCCCTTCCTCTCTCTCTTCTCTCTATCGTTCCGTTCCTGCTCCCAGCTGTTCCTATTCCCCTAATCAATCATTTAGTCTTCCCACACCTGTTCCCTATCTTTTCCCCTGATTAGAGTCCCTATTTCTCCCCTTGTTTTCCGTTTCTGCCCTGTCGGATCCTTGTATATTGTTCACCGTGCTGTGTCTTTGTATCGCCCTGTCGTGTCGTGTTTCCCTCAGATGCTGCGTGGTGAGCAGGTGTCTGAGTCTGCTACGGTCAAGTGCCTTCCCGAGGCAACCTGCAGTTTATTATCGAGTCTCCAGTCAGTTCTCGTGATTACGAGTGAAATTGTTTTTATGCTTTATTTACCGCTCCGATTTGTCTAGGAGTATTGCTATTTCCTTATACTGGATTAAAGACTCTGTTTTCGCCAAGTCGCTTTTGGGTCCTCATTCACCTGCATAACAGAAGGATCCGACCAAAGAATGGACCCAGCGACTACAGACGCTCGTAACACTGCCGTCGAGATCCAAGGAGCCATGCTCGGCAGACACGAGCAGGAATTGTCTGCTGCTCGTCATGCCATGGAGAACCTGGCCGCTCAGGTTTCCGACCTCTCTGGACAGTTCCAGAGTCTTCGTCTCGTGCCACCTGTTACTTCCTGGTCTGCCGAGCCTCCAGAACCTAGGGTTAATAACCCACCTTGCTACTCCGGGCAGCCCAAGGAGTGCCGCTCCTTTCTCACCCAGTGTGATATTGTGTTCTCTCTCCAACCCAACACATACTCTAGAGAGAGAGCTCGGGTTGCTTACGTCATTTCACTCCTTACTGGCTGGGCTCGAGAGTGGGGCACAGCTATCTGGGAGGCAAGGGCTGATTGTTCAAACAATTACCAGAACTTTAAAGAGGAGATGATTCGGGTTTTTGACCGTTCAGTTTTTGGTAGGGAGGCTTCTAGGGCCCTGGCTTCCCTATGCCAAGGTGATCGATCCATAACGGATTACTCTATAGAGTTTCGCACTCTTGCTGCCTCTAGTGACTGGAATGAGCCGGCGCTGCTCGCTCGTTTTCTGGAGGGACTCCACGCAGTGGTCAAAGATGAGATTCTCTCCCGGGAGGTTCCTTCCAGTGTGGACTCTTTGATTGCTCTCGCCATCCGCATAGAACGACGGGTAGATCTTCGTCACCAAGCTCGTGGAAGAGAGCTCGCGTCAACGGTGTTTCCCTGCTCCGCATCGCAACCATCTCCCTCCTCTGGCTCAGAGACTGAGCCCATGCAGCTGGGAGGTATTCGCATCTCGACTAAGGAGAGGGAACGGAGGATCACCAACCGCCTGTGCCTCTATTGCGGATTTGATGGACATTTTGTCAATTCATGTCCAGTAAAAGCCAGAGCTCATCAGTAAGCGGAGGGCTACTGGTGAGCGCTACTACTCAGGTCTCTCCATCTAGATCCTGTACTACTATGTCGGTCCATCTACGCTGGACCGGTTCGGGTGCTACATGCAGTGCCTTGATAGACTCTGGGGCTGAGGGTTGTTTCATGGACGAAGCATGGGCTCGGAAACATGACATTCCTTTCAGACAGTTAGACAAGCCTACGCCCATGTTCGCCTTAGATGGTAGTCATCTTCCCAGTATCAGATTTGAGACACTACCTTTAACCCTCACAGTATCTGGTAACCACAGTGAGACTATTTCTTTTTTGATTTTTCGTTCACCTTTTACACCTGTTGTTTTGGGTCATCCCTGGCTAGTATGTCATAATCCTTCTATTAATTGGTCTAGTAATTCTATCCTATCCTGGAACGTTTCTTGTCATGTGAAGTGTTTAATGTCTGCCATCCTCCCATTTCTTCTGTCCCCACTTCTCAGGAGGAACCTGGCGATTTGACAGGAGTGCCGGAGGAATATCATGATCTGCGCACGGTCTTCAGTCGGTCCCGAGCCAACTCCCTTCCTCCTCACCGGTCGTATGATTGTAGTATTGATCTCCTTCCGGGGACCACTCCTCCTCGGGGTAGACTATACTCTCTGTCGGCTCCCGAACGTAAGGCTCTCGAGGATTATTTGTCTGTGTCTCTTGGCGCCGGTACCATAGTGCCTTCTTCCTCTCCGGCCGGGGCGGGGTTTTTGTTAAGAAAAAGGACGGTACTCTGCGCCCTGCGTGGATTATCGAGGGCTGAATGACATAACGGTTAAGAATCGTTATCCGCTTCCCCTTATGTCATCAGCCTTCGAGATTCTGCAGGGAGCCAGGTGCTTTACTAAGTTGGACCTTCGTAACGCTTACCATCTCGTGCGCATCAGAGAGGGGGACGAGTGGAAAACGGCGTTTAACACTCCGTTAGGGCATTTTGAGTACCGGGTTCTGCCGTTTGGTCTCGCCAATGCGCCAGCTGTTTTTCAGGCATTAGTTAATGATGTTCTGAGAGACATGCTGAACATCTTTGTTTTTGTCTACCTTGACGATATCCTGATTTTTTCACCGTCACTCGAGATTCATGTTCAGCACGTTCGACGTGTTCTCCAGCGCCTTTTAGAGAATTGTCTCTACGTGAAGGCTGAGAAGTGCTCTTTTCATGTCTCCTTCGTTACTTTTCTCGGTTCCGTTATTTCCGCTGAAGGCATTCAGATGGATTCCGCTAAGGTCCAAGCTGTCAGTGAGTGGCCCGTTCCAAGGTCACGTGTCGAGTTGCAGCGCTTTCTAGGTTTCGCTAATTTCTATCGGCGTTTCATTCGTAATTTCGGTCAAGTTGCTGCCCCTCTCACAGCTCTTACTTCTGTCAAGACGTGTTTTAAGTGGTCCGGTTCCGCCCAGGGAGCTTTTGATCTTCTAAAAGAACGTTTTACGTCCGCTCCTATCCTCGTTACTCCTGACGTCACTAGACAATTCATTGTCGAGGTTGACGCTTCAGAGGTAGGCGTGGGAGCCATTCTATCCCAGCGCTTCCAGTCTGACGATAAGGTTCATCCTTGCGCTTATTTTTCTCATCGCCTGTCGCCATCTGAACGCAACTATGATGTGGGTAACCGCGAACTGCTCGCCATCCGCTTAGCCCTAGGCGAATGGCGACAGTGGTTGGAGGGGGCGACCGTTCCTTTTGTCGTTTGGACAGACCATAAGAACCTTGAGTACATCCGTTCTGCCAAACGACTTAATGCCCGTCAAGCTCGTTGGGTGTTATTTTTCGCTCTCGTTTCGAGTTTGTGATTTCTTACCGTTCGGGTAGCAAGAACACCAAGCCTGATGCCTTATCCCGTCTGTTTAGTTCTTCTGTGGCTTCTACTGATCCCGAGGGGATTCTTCCTTATGGGCGTGTTGTCGGGTTGACAGTCTGGGGAATTGAAAGACAGGTTAAGCAAGCACTCACGCACACTGCGTCGCCGCGCGCTTGTCCTAGTAACCTTCTTTTCGTTCCTGTTTCCACTCGTCTGGCTGTTCTTCAGTGGGCTCACTCTGCCAAGTTAGCTGGTCATCCCGGTGTTCGAGGCACTCTTGCTTCTATTCGCCAGCGCTTTTGGTGGCCGACTCAGGAGCGTGACACGCGCCGTTTCGTGGCTGCTTGTTCGGACTGCGCGCAGACTAAGTCAGGTAACTCTCCTCCTGCCGGTCGTCTCAGACCGCTCCCCATTCCTTCTCGACCATGGTCTCACATCGCCCTAGACTTCATTACCGGTCTGCCTTTGTCTGCGGGGAAGACGGTGATTCTTACGGTTGTCGATAGGTTCTCTAAGGCGGCACATTTCATTCCTCTCGCTAAACTTCCTTCCGCTAAGGAGACGGCACAAATCATCATCGAGAATGTGTTCAGAATTCATGGCCTCCCGTTAGACGCCGTTTCAGACAGAGGTCCGCAATTCACGTCACAGTTTTGGAGGGAGTTCTGTCGTTTGATTGGTGCGTCCGTCAGTCTCTCTTCCGGGTTTCATCCCCAGTCTAACGGTCAAGCATAGAGGGCCAATCAGACGATTGGTCGCATACTACGCAGCCTTTCTTTCAGAAACCCTGCGTCTTGGGCAGAACAGCTCCCCTGGGCAGAATACGCTCACAACTCGCTTCCTTCGTCTGCTACCGGGTTATCTCCGTTTCAGAGTAGTCTGGGTTAACAGCCTCCTCTGTTCTCATCCCAGCTTGCCGAGTCCAGCGTTCCCTCCGCTCAAGCGTTTGTCCAACGTTGTGAGCGCACCTGGAGGAGGGTGAGGTCTGCACTTTGCCGTTACAGGGCACAGACTGTGAGAGCCGCCAATAAACGTAGGATTAAGAGTCCAAGGTATTGTTGCGGCCAGAGAGTGTGGCTTTCCACTCGCAACCTTCCTCTTACGACAGCTTCTCGTAAGTTGACTCCGCGGTTCATTGGTCCGTTCCGTGTCTCCCAGGTTGTCAATCCTGTCGCTGTGCGACTGCTTCTTCCGCGACATCTTCGTCGCGTCCATCCTGTCTTCCATGTCTCCTGTGTCAAGCCCTTTCTTCGCACCCCCGTTCGTCTTCCCTCCCCCCCTCCCGTCCTTGTCGAGAACGCACCTATTTACAAGGTACGTAGGATCATGGACATGCGTTCTCGGGGACGGGGTCACCAATACTTAGTGGATTGGGAGGGTTACGGTCCTGAGGAGAGGAGTTGGGTTCCGTCTCGGGACGTGCTGGACCGTTCACTGATTGATGATTTCCTCCGTTGCCGCCAGGATTCCTCCTCGAGTGCGCCAGGAGGCGCTCGGTGAGTGGGGGGGTACTGTCATGTTTTGTCTTATATTGTCTTGTCATTTTGCTTTTCCCTCTGTTCGTTTTCCCCCTGCTGGTCTTTTTAGGTTCGTTCCCCTTTTTCTCTCTCCCTTCCTCTCTCTCTTCTCTCTATCGTTCCGTTCCTGCTCCCAGCTGTTCCTATTCCCCTAATCAATCATTTAGTCTTCCCACACCTGTTCCCTATCTTTTCCCCTGATTAGAGTCCCTATTTCTCCCCTTGTTTTCCGTTTCTGCCCTGTCGGATCCTTGTATATTGTTCACCGTGCTGTGTCTTTGTATCGCCCTGTCGTGTCGTGTTTCCCTCAGATGCTGCGTGGTGAGCAGGTGTCTGAGTCTGCTACGGTCAAGTGCCTTCCCGAGGCAACCTGCAGTTTATTATCGAGTCTCCAGTCAGTTCTCGTGATTACGAGTGAAATTGTTTTTATGCTTTATTTACCGCTCCGATTTGTCTAGGAGTATTGCTATTTCCTTATACTGGATTAAAGACTCTGTTTTCGCCAAGTCGCTTTTGGGTCCTCATTCACCTGCATAACATCCTGACATTTAATCCTAGTAAAAATTCCCTGTCTTAGGTCAGTTATGTTCACCACATTGTTTAAGAATGTGAAATGTCAGAATCATAGTAGAGAATGATTTATTTCCGCTTTCTTACTTCTATCACATTCCCAGTGAGTCAGAAGTTTACATACACTCAATTAGTATTTGGTTTTGAATTTTTGCCCATTCCTCCTGACAGAGCTGGTGTAACTGAGTCAGGTTTGTAGGGATCGTTGCTTGCACACGCTTTTTCAGTTCTGCCGACACATTTTCTAGGATGAGGATGAGGTCAGGGCTTTGTGTTGGCCACTCCAATACCTTGACTTTGTTGTCCTTAAGCCATTTTTCCACAACTTTGGAAGTATGCTTGGGGTCATTGTCCATTTGGAAGACCCATTTGCGACCAAGATTTAACTTCCGGACCGATGTCTGCTTCAATATATCAATATAATATTCCTTCTTAATGATGCCATCTACTTTGTGAAGTGCACCAGTCCCTCCTGCAGTAAAGCACCCCCACAACATGAAGCTGCCAACCCCGTGCTTCACGGTTGGGATGGTGTTCTTCGGATTGCAGGCATCCCCCTTTTTCCTCCAAACATAACAATGGTCTTTATGGCCATTATGGCCATTTTTGTTTCCTCAGACTAGAGGACATTTCTCCAAAAAGTACAAACTTTGTTCCCATGTGCAGTTGCAAACCGTAGTCTGGCTTTTAATGGTGGTTTTGGAGCAGTGGCTTCTTCCTTGCTGAGCGGCCTTTCAGGTTATGTTGATATAAGGACTCGTATTACTGTGGATATAGATACTTGTTTCCTCCAGCATCTTCACAAGGTCTTTTGATGTTGTGCTGTGATTGATTTGCCCTTTTCACACCAAAGTATGTTCATCTCTAGGAGACAGAACGCGTCTCCTTCCTGAGTGGTGTGACGGCTGCGTGGTCCCATGGTGTTCATACTTGCGTACTATTGTTTGTACAGGTGAATGTGGTACCTTCAGGTGTTTGGAAATTGCTTCCAAGGATGAACCAGACTTGTGTAGGTCTACCATTTTAGATTTTTTAGGAATTGGCAGATTTCTTTAGAGCAAAGAGGCACTGAGTTTGAAGGTAGGCCTTGAAATACATCCTCAGGTACACCTCCAATTGACTCAAATTATGTCAATTGGCCTATCAGAAGCTTCTAAAGCCATGATGGCATTTTCTGTATTTTTCCAAGCTGTTTTAAGGAACAGTCAACTTTATGTATGTAAACTTCTGACCTACTGGAGTTGTGATACAGTGAAATATAAGTGAAATCTGTTAAGAATTGTTTGAAAAATGACTTGTGTCATGCACAAAGTAGTTGTCCTAACCAACTTGCAAAAACTATAGTTTGTGAACAATAAATTTGTGGAGTGGTTGAAAAATGAGTTTTAATGACTCCAACCTAAGTGTATGTAAACTTCCAACTGCAACGGTATACTTTGCCTATTCTTTCAGATCTACAAGTGCCTGGGGGCTGGGGGTATAGACCCCCCCCCGTATTCCTTACGAAGCCTGATGTTTTTCCAAGGAACAGTCATGTGGGAAAGGTCAGATCAATCATGTGCTAAGCATGCCTCATAAGCAATGCATATAAATCTTGTTTTAAATAATAACATTTCATAGATCACCTAAAGACATAACTGTAGCACGCTGGCTGAGACTCAATCTAAACACGCTGAGAATTCAAATGGAGCCCGAACTCAATATGTTGACTGCAGTTCATTTAATGAAACACTGGCATTTTCACCGAAGCACTAACCGAGCCAACGTTCATATCGAACAAGAGGCAATTCCTCGAATGACAAAATGCAATGTAGGAGTAGTAAACGTATCCAGGTTTGAAATGAGGTCTATGACTTGCGTTTTTATAAGTGCCTGATGTTACATCTGTGCGGTAACCACTTTCATTCAGTCACTCTGGTAGACAAGGCGTAACATTGAAAACCCTGTCTGCCTGACACTATGCCGTAGTGTAACTGTAATGGAACAACTGACTCAGTGCTGAGCAAAAGAGTGAAAGAATCAGACCACAGATCACAAACTCTTCTAAATTCAACGGATTTTAAAAGAAGAACAAGAAGAACAAGAAAACAGAACTAAAGCGGCAAGAATATTCTAATGTTTTTGATAGTATATTTGCTGTTGAGCAATAGTTTTTAAAATGTACTGTTTCTGATATGGTAAATGTTTGAGTGCTTAGCTGTCTAGGGGAAAACTAATGTTAGCATGAGGAAGTTAGGTTTGACTAAAGAGACGATCAGTGGCTGTGTTAAGGAGAGTGAAGCCAGGAAGGATTAAGGTTTTGGGTCAGGGTTAGGTTAACCTGAGATGGCTGCACTGTAGCAGGCAAAGTGGTGTCTTATTCTAACCAATAGCAGAAGTTCTATCCACTAACCTATTGATTTCTACGTAGAGCTGATGAAAGTCCACTTCATGTATTTACAGCCAGTTAGTGATTCAATGAGTGAGTGTGTGTACAGTCAACAATGAGTGTAAATGAGTGAGTGTGTATACAGTCAACAATGAGTGTAAATGAGTGAGTGTGTATACAGTCAACAATGGGTGTAAATGAGTGAGTGTGTATACAGTCAACAATGGGTGTAAATGAGTGAGTGTGTGTACAGTCAACAATGAGTGTAAATGAGTGAGTGTGTATACAGTCAACAATGGGTGTAAATGAGTGAGTGTGTGTACAGTCAACAATGAGTGTAAATGAGTGAGTGTGTGCACATACTGTAAGTGTTTCTGCATTTATTCGCCCCGGGGAATTTAGCGCTGCACCTTAGACAGACCCTGTTGGGGAGGGGGGGGACTTTAATGCTGCACATTAGACAGACCCTGTGGGGGAGGGGGGGACTTTAACGCTGCACCTTAGACAGACCCTGTTGGGGAGGGGGAGGACTTTAATGCTGCACCTTAGACAGACCCTGTTGGGGAGGGGGAGGACTTTAATGCTGCACCTTAGACAGACCCTGTGGGGAGGGGGGGACTTTAACGCTGCACCTTAGACAGACCCTGTGGGGGGGGGAGGACTTTAATGCTGCACCTTCGACAGACCCTGTGGGGGAGGGGAGGACTTTAACGCTGCACCTTAGACAGACCCTGTTGGGGAGGGGGGAGGACTTTAATGCTGCACATTAGACAGACCCTGTGGGGAGGGGGGGACTTTAACGCTGCACCTTAGACAGACCCTGTTGGGGAGGGGGGACTTTAATGCTGCACCTTAGACAGACCCTGTGGGGGAGGGGGGACTTTAATGCTGCACCTTCGACAGACCCTGTGGGGGAGGGGGGGACTTTAACGCTGCACCTTAGACAGACCCTGCGGGGGAGGGGGAGGACTTTAATGCTGCACCTTCGACAGACCCTGTGGGGAGGGGGGAGGACTTTAATGTTGCACCTTAGAGAGACCCTGTGGGGAGGGGGGGACTTTAACGCTGCACCTTAGACAGACCCTGTGGGGAGGGGGAGGACTTTAATGCTGCACCTTAGACAGACCCTGTTGGGGAGGGGGAGGACTTTAATGCTGCACCTTAGACAGACCCTGTGGGGGTTGGGGGGGGGAGGACTTTAATGCTGCACCTTAGACAGACCCTGTGGGGAGGGGGGGACTTTAACGCTGCACCTTAGACAGACCCTGTTGGGGAGGGGGAGGACTTTAATGCTGCACCTTAGACAGACCCTGTGGGGGAGGGGGGACTTTAACGCTGCACCTTAGACAGACCCTGTGGGGGAGGGGGAGGACTTTAATGCTGCACCTTCGACAGACCCTGTGGGGGAGGGGGGGACTTTAACGCTGCACCTTAGACAGACCCTGTGGGGGAGGGGGAGGACTTTAATGCTGCACCTTCGACAGACCCTGTGGGGGAGGGGGAGGACTTTAATGTTGCACCTTAGACAGACCCTGTGGGGGAGGGGGGACTTTAACGCTGCACCTTAGACAGACCCTGTGGGGAGGGGGAGGACTTTAATGCTGCACCTTAGACAGACCCTGTTGGGGAGGGGGGGGAGGACTTTAATGCTGCTCCTTAGACAGACCCTGTGGGGGGGGGGAGGACTTTAATGCTGCACCTTAGACAGACCCTGTGGGGAAGGGGGGGGGGGACTTTAACGCTGCACCATAGACAGACCCTGTGCACTAAAAGCCAGACACACCGCCTGGGCCTAGCCAACCTGAACCAGCCCATGTGAGGGTGATAGCTAGGGAAACAGTCTTACCACTTATATTCATCTCCAGTCTAACACATCAGGGAACCTCTGGCAGCACATAATAGAATGAAATAGATTGAATATGATAGATGGAACACTTGACCCCTGGAACAGGCCATACAGTCTTTATAAATACTTCAACTCCAGTTCTCTTCCATACGGCAGGACTACATGTATACTAATGATCGCCAACCACCAACAATATGATTAGTGAAGCGCACAATTAATGAATGTTCCCTGAGAATCAATAGATGCCTCTCAGCACATTTGTCCTGTGGTTAATAAACAAAAATTACATTAATGGATGCATCTGAATGTGTCTGAAAGGCCTCACACACACACACACGCACGCACGCACGCACACACTCATGCACGCACACACGCACGCACGCACGCACGCACGCACGCACGCACACACGCACACACACACACACACACACACACACACACACACACACACACACACACACACACACACACACACACACACACACACACACACACACACACACACACACACACACACACACACACACACACACACACACACACACAGAGCTCATCAGTTAGAAGCAGGCCCGGGGTTAGATTAGATCTCAGCAGTGGTAGAAGCAGGCCTGAGGTTAGATTAGAGCTCATCAGTGTTGGAAGCAGGCCCAGGGTTGGATTTTAGAGCTCATCAGTGCTAGAAGCAGGCCCAGGGTTAGAGTAGAGCTCATCCGTGATAGAAGAAAGCCTGGGGTTTGATTAGAGCTCATCAGTGTTAGAAGCAAGCACACAGTTGGATTAGAGCTCATCAGTATTAGAAGCAGGAAAGCCGTTGGATTAGAGCTAATCAGTGTTAGAAGCAAGCACGCAGTTGGATTAGAGCTCATCAGTATTAGAAGCAGGAAAGCCGTTGGATTAGAGCTCATCAGTATTAGAAGCAGGAAAGCCGTTGGATTAGAGCTAATCAGTGTTAGAAGCAGGAAGCCGTTGGATTAGAGCTCATCAGTATTAGAAGCAGGAAAGCCGTTGGATTAGAGCTCATCAGTATTAGAAGCAGGAAAGCCGTTGGATTAGAGCTCATCAGTATTAGAAGCAGGAAAGCCGTTGGATTAGAGCTAATCAGTGTTAGAAGCAGGAAAGCCGTTGAATATGTGCTCAATAGGAACAACAACACTTTCGACAGGCCAAACCACTACATACATCTGGAGAGGATGTCACACAAATACACCAACAGACACACATAACCACACACACACACACACACACACACACACACACACACACACACACACACACACACACACACACACACACACACACACACACACACACACACACACACACACACACACACACACACACACACACACACACACACACACACACACACACACACACACACACACACACACACACACACACACACACACACACACACACACACACTTGAGGCTGGTCATAAATTTAGGTCTGGATTTGGGTAGTGTTCTCTAGGATATATTCCAGTCCTTGTGTGTGTGTGTGCCAAATTGAGCAGGGGAGGTAATGAGCGGTCATTATTCTCACTTTAAAAGGTCATATCAGGGTGAAGCAGCCCGGTCTATAGTCCAGCCTTGTGTGTGTGTGTGTGTGTGTGTGTGTGTGTGTGTGTGTGTGTGTGTGTGTGTGTGTGTGTGTGTGTGTGTGTGTGTGTGTGTGTGTGTGTGTGTGTGTGTGTGTGTGTGTGTGTGTGTGTGTGTGTGTGTGTGTGTGTGTGTGTGTGTGTGTGTGTGTGTGTATTTGCGGGCATGTGTGTGAGTCAGGCCTAGACGCTTCTTTGAAAGGGCACGCATGCCGCTGCTGATCACCACAGGAGATAGTGGAGAAAGAGGGTGACTTCATGCTGTCCCTCGTGGGTCACAATTAGGCTGCTGTGTTACTCCCTCTGTCCCTTCTCCCACTGCCATTTGGTCTCTAAACCAATTAGGAGTGGACGGAAGGCTGCGCTTAGGGCCAGACAGACTGTGTAGAGCTCACTGGCACCAGGTTACCCTGTCCTCGACCCTGTACTCACAATGTAACCCCACCTCTGTCTCCACTAGGAATAGAACATGGGTATAGAGCCGGGTCTGATAATCGGCTTGTATTGTATAGTCACAGGATAATGTATAATGTACTGACTGACTGACTGTAGATTAACACATGTATGTAAAGGCATCGGCAAAATTATTGGCCCCCTTGATAAACATTAGCAAAAAAGACTATACTGTCTGCTAAAAATATGATGGGAGGTCCCACTTTATTTGGATTGTCTGCATAGTCCAGATAGTTTGTTGATAGTTTGACCATCTGTAAAACATCTATCAGTTGATAAGCAACTGCGTGCTAAGGTTACAGTAAGGGCTAGGTTTATAATGATGGTTAGGGTAATGGTTAAGGTTAGGGCCAGGGTTAGGGTAAGGGTTGAGTGTAGGGTTAGGAGATAGTTGAAATGTTACTGATAGTCTGTAGATAGTCTGTAGAGCATCTACAGGTGTCAAAATGATAGGTGTCAAAAATTATTATTTTCAATACTTTATGAGATTGGAGATCACATTGGGAGGGATCTTAAACCATTTCCCCATGTGAATAGGATGAGGTGAGTACCACAATAGCGACACTATCGGACACAAATGAATATACAATAGTTGCGTAGGGAAGGTTAATACACTAAAGATAAAGTGTAAAGTTATTTGGATTCCCCAGTTGTTACAGGGATAACCATTGTTTAGACACAATCTGTCCGCCACCATCTCCAGACATAATAGAAATGATTTCTCACCTCAATCATGTGCAACAGCCCAGTGGTTTAGGAGCTCTACTTTCCCTGGTTCTTTCTTTTGGCGGTTGGACGATGAAAACAATACGATTTATATCTCTAATGTTATTAGCAGCCGTAATATGGTTAGTGCTCGCCTGGTTTACCTTGGCAAGGGCAGAAACCACTTTATTAGGTTTAAGACCTTTGCTTTTCTACTTTCCCTGTTGCAACTGATATAAAGAGCTCCTAAACCCCTGAGAGAAACAGACCAGTGCAGGAAAACGACCAACGTTCGCTTTCTACTCGCTAAAACCTGCTGTTATCTTTCAGGAGAGAACTATTATTTTCCCCCTATGTTGGTGTGGCAGCGCGTGGCTGATTATGGGGGGAGTCTTAATCAGGTGGCGCAGGGTTCCTCGAGGCCCCAGGGGCCAGCGCTCTGCTACTTCCTGTCACAGCACACTGAGAAACAATCAATCATGAGAACGGCTATAGAGACGCAGGAGAGAGAGAGAGAAGAGGGAGAGGAGTAAAGAGGAGGAAGAGAGCGATGGGGGGAGGAAGTAGGATGGAGAGAGAGAAAGAGAGAGCGAGAAGAGAGAGAGAAGAGGGAGAGGAGTAAAGAGGAGGAAGAGAGCGACGGGGGGAGGAAGTAGGATGGAGAGAGAGAAAATTATAGGGAGTGGAGGAGGCCATTTATGAAAATGCAAAGCCACTTCAGTAAATGAGAGAAGAGGAGACAGAAAGCCACATGGGTCGCTGTAGCAGTTCACCTCAGATATCCTCATCATACTACTCTGTAGCCTTCACCTACATGTCTGTTTCACTGTCCTGGCCTGAGCCTCTGTCACATTGTAAAAGTGATCTGTTTTGATCTGCTGTGGTTTCTACAAGCTGCGGCCTCTGAGTGCACAGAGGAAGTGAGAGGAAGAGAGGGATTGAGATAGATCTCTTTTAAAAGTCCCTGGGCTCTCTCTAAGGGCAGTGTCATGATGCAGCTTTTTAAAGAAAGGCCTAAATGAAAGGCCAGAACACTCCTCAATGACAGGTGGGATTCCTTATCTAACAGAGGAGGAGTTACAGGACAGGGCCTGAGAGGAGAACCAGTCCAACTACAACACTCATAACACAAGCACACACACAAGCACACACACAAGCACACACACACACACACACACACACACACACACACACACACACACACACACACACACACACACACACACACACACACACACACACACACACACACACACACACACACACACACACACACACACACACACACACACACACACACACACACACACACACACACACACACACACACACACACACACACACACACACACATAGTAAATGCACGTGCACACACACACTTACAGTAAATGCACGCACACACACACACACACACTTGGTGCTCAATTAATGATTTAAATGCTTAAAGGGAGGGCTTGGACACACAACTGCCCACAAACCTTTAATCTCTTCCAAAAAAACTACTGGGTATAGATAATGGCTGGGTATAGATAATGGCTGGGTATAGATACTGGCTGGGTATAGATAATGGCTGGGTATAGATATTGGCTGGGTATAGATAATGGCTGGATATAGACACTGGCTGGGTATAGATATTGGCTGGGTATAGATCATGGCTGGGTATAGACACTGGCTGGGTATAGATAATGGCTGGGTATAGATAGTGGCTGGGTATAGACATTGGCTGGGTATAGATATTGGCTGGGTATAGATCATGGCTGGGTATAGACACTGGCTGGGTATAGATAATGGCTGGGTATAGATACTGGCTGGGTATAGACATTGGCTGGGTATAGATCATGGCTGGGTATAGACACTGGCTGGGTATAGATAATGGTTGGGTATAGATAATGGCTGGGTATAGATAATGGCTGGGTATAGATAATGGCTGGGTATAGATAGTGGCTGGGTATAGATATTGGCTGGGTATAGATGATGGCTGGGTATAGATGATGGCTGGGTATAGATAATGGCTGGGTATAGATGATGGCTGGGTATAGATATTGGCTGGGTATACAGTAGAGTAAGGAGCTGTGTGTGTGTGTGTGTGTGTCTGTGTGTGTTGAGGTGTGTTGAGGTGTGTGTGTTTGTGTGTGTTGAGGTGTGTGTGTTTGTGTGTGTTGAGGTGGGTGTGTGTGTGTGTCTGTGTGTGTCTGTGATTGTTGATGGGGGAGTGAGCAGAGGTTGGGTTCAGTGTTTTTATTGCTTTCCCTCTCTTATTTTTGGCTCACCTCTTGCCCCATCCCCCAGCAGTAGACATTCCCGCTATAAAAAAAATGGATTGGGAGGGAATGAAAAGGAGAGGGGGAGCAAAGAATACATGATAAGTCTACACACAATTCAAGTGAAACAAACACAAGCCTGAGGTTAAAAGAAAGAAAAAAATAAGGAAGGGAAATCTGCTCCTGACAAACGTGCCTCAAGTATCATACATCAAGCACTTGTTACCTCATAGTTCTTGTGATTTGCACATGACTGCAAACAAGTCAGTGATATAAATCTGAAGAAAGATGAGAGTGATCGGGCTGGCTTTAAAGATCATCAATCATGCCCAGTAAGCTGTGATATTATTAGTTGAAGTAAAGCTGTGCTCTTCCATTGTATGTCGTGGTGGGGGATCCCCAAATGTTTTAACTAGCACAGCAGTGGATGGATGATATAATGAATGGATGGATGGATGGATGGATGGTATAATGAATGGAAGGATGGATAGACAGATAGATATACAGTATATATACACTTGAAGTCGGAAGTTTACATACACCTTAGCCAAATACATTTAAACTCGGTTTTTCACAATTCCTCACATTTAGTCCTACTAAAAATTCCCTGTCTTAGGTCAGTTAGGATCACCACTTTATTTTAAGAATATGAAATGTTAGAATAATAGTAGAGAAAATGATTTATTTCTGCTTTTATTTCTTTCATCACATTCCCAGTGGGTCAGAAGTTTACATACACTCAATTAGTATTTGGTAGCATTGCCTTTAATTGGTTTAGCATGGGTCAAACGTTTTGGGTAGCCTTCCACAAGCTTCCCACTGTAAGTTGGGTGAATTTTGGCCCATTCCTCCTGACAGAGCTGGTGTAACAGAGTCAGGTTTGTAGGCCTCCTTGCTCGCACACACTTTTTCAGTTCTGCCCACAAATGTTCTATAGGATGAGGGCTTTGTGATGGCCACTCCAATACCTTACCTTTGTTGTCCTTAAGCCATTTTGCCACAACTTTGGAAGTATGCTTGGGGTCATTGTCCATTTGGAAGACCCATTTTCGACCAAGCTCTAACTTCCCGACTGATGTCTTGATATGTTGCTTCAATATATCCACATATTTTTGTTCCTCATCATGCCATCTATTTAGTGAAGTGCACCAGTCCATCCTGCAGCAAAGTACCCCCCCAACATCAAATCAAATCAAATCAAATCAAATTTATTTATATAGCCCTTCGTACATCAGCTGATATCTCAAAGTGCTGTACAGAAACCCAGCCTAAAACCCCAAACAGCAAACAATGCAGGTGTAAAAGCACGGTGGCTAGGAAAAACTCCCTAGAAAGGCCAAAACCTAGGAAGAAACCTATAGAGGAACCGGGCTATGTGGGGTGGCCAGTCCTCTTCTGGCTGTGCCGGGTAGAGATTATAACAGAACATGACCAAGATGTTCAAATGTTCATAAATGACCAGCATGGTCAAATAATAATAAGGCAGAACAGTTGAAACTGGAGCAGCAGCACAGTCAGGTGGACTGGGGACAGCAAGGAGCCATCATGTCAGGTAGTCCTGGGGCACGGTCCTAGGGCTCAGGTCCTCCGAGAGAGAGAAAGAAAGAGAGAATTAGAGAGAGCATATGTGGGGTGGCCAGTCCTCTTCTGGCTGTGCCGGGTGGAGATTATAACAGAACGTGGCCAAGATGTTCAAATGTTCATAAATGACCAGCATGGTTGAATAATAGTAAGGCAGAACAGTTGAAACTGGAGCAGGAGCATGGCCAGGTGGACTGGGGACAGCAAGGAGTCCTCATGTCAGGTAGTCCTGGGACATGGTCCTAGGGCCCAGGCCAGTTGAAACTGGAGCAGCAGCATGGCCAGGTGGACTGGGGACAGCAAGGAGTCATCATGTCAGGTAGTCCTGGGGCATGGTCCTAGGGCTCAGGTCCTCCGAGAGAGAGAAAGAAAGAGAGAAGGAGTGAATTAGAGAACGCACACTTAGATTCACACAGGACACCTGAATAGGACAGGAGAAGTACTCCAGATAAACAAACTGACCCTAGCCCCCCGACACATAAACTACTGCAGCATAAATACTGGAGGCTGAGACAGGATGCTGACACCCCCGTTTGGGATGGTGTTCTTCGGCTTGCATCCCCCTTTTTCCTACAAACATAACGATGGTCATCATGGCCAAACAGTTCTATTTTGTTTCATCAGACCAGAAGACATTTCCCCAAAAAGTGCCGTCGTTGTCCCCATGTGCAGTTGCAAACCGTTGTCTGGCTTTTAATGGCAGATTTGGAGCAATGGCTTCTTCCTTGCTGAACGGCTTTGCAGGTTATGTCAATATAGAACACGTTTTACTGTAGACATAGATACTGTTGTTCCTGTTTCCTCCAGCATCTTCACAAGGTCCTTTGCTGCTGTTCTGGGATTGATTTGCACTTTTCACACCAAAGTACATTCACCTCTAGGAGACCGAACGCGTCTCCTTCCTGAGTGGTATGACAGCTGCGTGGTCCCATGGTGTTCATACTTGCGTTCTATTGTTTGTACAGATGAACGTGGTACCTTCACGCATTTGGAAATTGTACCCAAGGATGAACCAGACATGTGGAAGTCTACAATTTATTTGGTCTTGGCTGATTTATTTTATTTTCCCAAGTTGTCAAGCTAAGAGGCACTGTGTTTGAAGGTAGGCCTTGAAATTCATCCACAGGTATACCTCCGATTGACTCAAATGATGTCAATTAGCCTATCATATAAATCCATGACATACTTTTCTGGAAAATTCCAAGCTGTTCAAAGGCACAGTCAACTTTGTATGTAAACTTCTGACCCACTGGAATTGTGATACAGTGAATTATAAGTGAAATAATCTGTCTGTAAACAATTGTTTGAAAAATTATTTGTGTCATGCACAAAGTAGATGTCCTAACCAACTTGCCAAAACTATAGTTTGTTAACAAGAAATGTGGAGTGGTTGAAAAACAAGCTTTAATGACTCCAACCTTAGTGTATTTAAACTTCTGACTTCAAGTGTATATATATATGTATATTTGATCAACTATAGAATTTGGCCTTTTCTACTAAAGCTCATAGAAAAGCATTGAATAACACATTCATAAATGGCAAAACAGACAGTCCAAAATATATATCATAAGGAATAAGGATTTGAAGTATCTGTCATTTTCTAGGAGATATAAGCAGCTTGTTTTTTTGGACACACTGTTATTAATCCCTTTTTTTGTTGGCACAAGACTACCTCCAACCTTCCATACATTTTAAAAACCGGTACCGGGTTTCTTTCAGACAAGTCCCTTGACACTTGTGGGGTTTGTAGAGCAGGACGTGAGAATCTCATGGTCATATTGGTTTGTAACCCAAACGGTTCAGACGCTTCAGACAGAAATTGGCACCAACTTCAGACGAGTTCTAGTTTGTAGGCCAAACGGCTCGGACTCTACTGACAGAAATGGGCACCGACTTCAGAAAAGTCTGGGTTTGTAGAGCAAACAGTTTGGATGCTATGGATGTTTTTATGAGAAGAGCGATTTTCAGGATGTCTCATGGCTTGACAAACACCTGTAGCTCAGTCACCTTCCACTGCAGATAGGGAAGACCGACATAGGTGGATGCAGTGAATTGAGTCTATGCAAAAAAACTGATATCCCTATCTAAAACTGTTCGATTTTGATGGGTATCTTTGTATTATGTTACCTAGATTGATGCACAGGTACGTCAATAGACTGTTAATAGACTCAGCAGAAGGCTTTCTCTCTCTCTGTCTATCATTCACTTACTCTATCTCTCTCTCTCTCTGTGTCTATCATTCACTTACTCTCTCTCTTTTTTTTCTCTCTCTCTCTCCTCTCTCTCTCTCACTTAAGAAACTCAACTTGCCATTTAATGAGGACTTTGTCCAACAGTTTGCAGTTTGTTCACTGACAAGACTCCAGGAAACGTCTTGATTGCTAAGACTAGGAATATATTTTCCCCATGGTCAATAAAATGTAGTAGTTTGTTGTGGTTATTACTATGGAAGAAGCTTTAAGTTCAACTGTGTGTGTGTGTGTGTGTGTGTGTGTGTGTGTGTGTGTGTGTGTGTGTGTGTGTGTGCGCGCATGCACACGAATGTGTGTTGGCTGTAGTTAGTAAACTATGGTGAGTTAAATCTAATTGCAGGCTGACACTGACAGTGTAAGGCCAACAGCACACTACACACCGTCAGTGGGTAGAGGTGTGCTGGGACCTGCTGTGGTATGAGTGGCGTGCACAGGGAGAGCTAAGGTCACTCAGCCACAGGGTTTATGCACCGTCACCCAGGAAATGGTTTAGGTTGAGGAAGTGGATCCCAACAGTGCGTAAGGGTCTACCTTCAGACGCTGTTTAGATGAATAGTTTCTATCTGGCACTGGGGCTTTTTGCGCTTTGCTATTGGTCTCTTTCTTTTCTGGCTTCTCTCCCACTTCTTATGGAGACTCTTTGGGTAGGCTTGCTTAATTTAAATGGTGCCAGATATGTGGGAAAGAGGAGTGTGTTGGGTGAATATGTAAAACAAAAAAAGTACTGGTGTTGTTTCTGCAGGAGACGCATAGTGATGTGGTGAATGAAGTCGATTGGGGGATCTGGTGGAAAGGGGCAAGTATGTTGAGCCATGGGACAAATTCTAGTGCAAGGGTGGCAGTCCTTTTTGTACCGGGTCTGGCCGTAAAAAAATTGCTCCTCAAAGGAGGAATGTAGGGGTACAATGCATGTTGAAAAAGCAGAAATTAACAACATTAGGTTTGTCTTTATAAATGTGTATGCGCCTAACACAGGGAGAGAGAGGGGGGTTCTATTTGGGTGTCTTAGACAGGAACTCTCACAGGTAGCGCCTGAGAAGAAGCTGGTGATCGGAGGGGACTGGAACTGTACAATGGATTTTACGAAAGACCGTGGGAGTGCTAAGGGACATCGTTAATCAGTTCGACCTAGTGGATGTTTGGAGAACTAAACATCCCAACACAAGACAGTACACATGGGTGAAGGTTTTTGGGGCTAGGGTGAGTGCAGCCCAACACGAGACAGTATACATGGGTGAAGGTTTTTGGGGCTAGGGTGAGTGCAGCCTGACTTGATCCTTTTTACATGTCCAGGAATAAGAGCAATAGGCTGTTGGGCACTACCATACTCCAGGTGGGTTTTTCAGATCATCATATAACTATGGCTCGGCTGTCTATTTCACCAGGGCCTCGGCGGGCATCCTATTGGAAGTTTAAGCTCTTACAAGATAGCACTTTTTGCTCAGGTTTCCAGATTTTTGGGGGAAGGTGGGGGCAGTGAAGAGAACAGTATGAGACTCTGAGTCAATGGTGGGATGTGGGGAAAGTCCAAATTCGGCTTTTTTTGTCAACAGTATACAGCTCTCTCATCCTCATAGCCTAGGAGAGTATTAGGGGAACTCGAGCGTAGTATTAGTGAGATGGAGGTAGAGATGGTGGGGCAAGGCAATATAGGCCTCCAGGCTAATTTAGCTGAATTGTAAATTGTGAATTGTAAGAGCTAGGTTCTCCATGCTCAAGGAGATGGATGCTCCCAGCTCCTTCTTCTTTGGTTTGGAAAGACAGAGTGGTGAAGCCAAGGGGATGCATTGTCTACGGCTGTCTGATGGGTGGGTGACCACTGTGATGGGGGAGATGTAGGAGCAAACTGTGGAGTTTTATACTGAGTTGTATAGGGTAGAAATGTGTGATCCTATGTGTTCTCAGGTCTTGTTCGCAGAACTCCCTAAGCTCTCTCTGGCACAGAGGGATGATATGGACATTCTTCTGTTCTCCCATGAACTGGCAGAGTCTGTAACCCAGATGTTCTCCGGTCATGCACCGGGGGTCGATGGAGTTTTATAAGAAATTCTGGGGAATAATTGGACTGGACTTCTTTTGCGTGTTGCGTGAATGCGTCGGGGTAGGATAAATAATGATGAGCTGCCGTCGGCAGCTCTGACTCTCCTGCCCAGAAAAGGAGACTTGTGTGAACTTAAGAACTGGAGGCCTATGGCATTGCTCTGTGCAGACTACAATATATTTGCCAAGGTCCTCTCAGACTGAAGTCCCATCTGCACTCGATTGTACATAAGGACCAAACATATTGTGTACCGGGAGGCTCAATCACGGACAACTTGTTCTTAATCAGGGACATGTTGGACTTGTCGAGAGGTTCTAATGTGAACTTTGGACTGGTCTCTTTAGATCAAGAGAAGGCTTTTGATAGAGTGGACCATGAGTATCTGTTTAATGTGATGTCTGTGTTTGGGTTTGGGGAAATGTTTTTGACCTTTGTGAATATGTTGTATGCTGGGGTGTCATGTATGGTCAAGGTGGAAGGGGGGCTCAGTCGGCCAGTCTGGGTGAGACGGGGCATTAGACAAGGATGCCCTCTATTGGGGCAGTTATATACACTAGCCATGGTGCCTTTTTGGGCCTGCTACACAGGAGACTGCAGGGAATGTGCTGAACAGGCATGGATGTGGTGACAGACATAGCAGTCTCAGCGTATGCCGATGATATTCTGTGATGGTCAGGGATGGTCAGGATATGCAGGCACTAGAGACTTATCTGAAGGTGTGCGAAGGAGCTTTGTCAGCTAAGGTAAACTGGGGCAAGAGCAAAGCTCTCTTATGTGGGGCATGGGGGGATAGGGCCACTCTTCTGCTTCCAGAGGGTTTGCAGTGGGGTTGTGAAGGGCTTAAAATATTGGGGGTGTACCTGGGCTCGGAGAGGTTGGTCAGGAAGAACTGTGAGGGGCTGTGGGTATGTGTCAAGACTGGCCAGGTGGAGGTGGCTCCTGTCCCAAGTGTCATATAGAGGGAGGGTGCTGATAATAAACAACCTGTTGCATCTTCTGCTCGCAGACCTGCAACCCAAGCTGGGATTTTTCTGGTTGGGGCCATCACGAAGAAGGACAGAGCCTGGTGGAACTGGAGAGCAGGGTGGCTGCCTTCCGACTAAACGCAGTGAAGAAACTGCTGTAGCATACTGATGTTGGCTGGAGGGAACCAGCATGCGCTCTGCTGAGGAGAGCTAGCGGATTACGGTTGGACCGGCAGAAGTTGCTCATGAAGCTGGAGTGGCTAAGTACAGCAGGTCTCTCAGATATTTACTCTGCCGTGCTGAGGGCCTGGCAGCTTCTAAGACCCACACGAGAAGGGGGTGTGGAGCCTGGGCTGTGGGTGTGGGAGGAGCCTATCTTCCACAACCCAGCTATCCCTTTGAGATCGGTTCAGTCGGCCACCCTGCAGAGTTATCTGATAGCAGCGGCTTTACAAAGGCTGGGTGACCAGCGACTGCTGGGAGAGGAGGGGTGGAAAACCACGGATGTCCTTGCACAACAAACAGAAATAACGTCCTTTAGGCTGCTGGAGAGATTCCTGGAGGCGGTCCAGGAGGCACTGTCTGAGCCGGTAAAGGGGGTGTTTGAGCGTCCAAAGGGGGAGGGGCCACCAATGTTTCCACCACTGCAGGTGACGGCAGAGACTGGGGACTGGCAAGGGGTCTACAGGACTATTTTAGATGTTGTTTTGTATCATGGGGTAGATGGCAAGGTGAGTATGGTACTGGATATACTTTGGTGTCTTATTCTAAGGGGGGTTGGTGAAGTTTTTAATGAAATGAGAATATTTCATTAAAGAAAGACAAAAAGTCCAAGTCTCTCTCTCTCTCTCTCTCTCTCTCTCTCTCTCTCTCTCTCTCTCTCTCTCTCTCTCTCTCTCTCTCTCTCTCTCTCTCTCTCTCTCTCTCTCACTCTGTGTGTGAAGTCTGTCAGTGGTGGTGAATAGATGCCTTTTGTGCTTCAGAACTTAATTCAGGAGCTGAAAGGGCCTAGGCCCCCCGTCATAGCACCTCAGTGTGCTGCCTGTTTAAAAGCCCCTGGACCCGTCTTAGCCTAAATACGGCTAACTTCCCCAGACAACACCCACTGCCGCAAAACTAGGATTTGTTACAGCCTGCACCGGGTGACAATTTCATCTGTGCTGGAAGGAAGATTTGTTTTATTTATTCCATCCTTGTTTTCCTTTCTTTTCCCAGTGTGTGGAGCAGTCCGAGAAAGCTGCCACTGCACTGGGTCCTTCTCTAAGAGCGGCCTGTTAGGCCTGACAACAGCGCTTCAGTGAACAAAAGGCTCCGGCGGCTTAGGGCTGCCCTGGAATGTCAGAAGGTTCACATTTCACATGCAGATGTGTGACCCCTGCGCCCTTTAGCGGGAAGGTGCGCTCTAAGGGGGAAGGAGGACGGGGGGAAAAAGGCGCAATCAGAGGAGTCCAGGCTGGAGGTTGGGGTGAGAAAACATTCCACCCATTTATTATTCTGTGTTGGTCTTCAGTCTGCAGAGGAAAGGCATCAGACATAAGAAGCCTATCTTCAATGAGGGTGATCAGTTTTACTGGCTGGGTATAGATACTGGCTGGGTATAGATACTGGCTGGGTATAGATACTGGCTGGGTATAGATACAGGCTGGGTATAGATACAGGCTGGGTATAGATACTGGCTGGGTATAGATACTGGCTGGGTATAGATACAGGCTGGGTATAGATACAGGCTGGGTATAGATACAGGCTGGGTATAGATACTGGCTGGGTATAGATACTGGCTGGGTATAGATACAGGCTGGGTATAGATACAGGCTGGGTATAGATACAGGCTGGGTATAGATACTGGCTGGGTATAGATACAGGCTGGGTATAGATACTGGCTGGGTATAGATACAGGCTGGGTATAGATACTGGCTGGGTATAGATACAGGCTGGGTATAGATACTGGCTGGGTATAGATACAGGCTGGGTATAGATACAGGCTGGGTATAGATACTGGCTGGGTATAGATACAGGCTGGGTATAGATACTGGCTGGGTATAGATACTGGCTGGGTATAGATACAGGCTGGGTATAGATACTGGCTGGGTATAGATACTGGCTGGGTATAGATACTGGCTGGGTATAGATACTGGCTGGGTATAGATACAGGCTGGGTATAGATACTGGCTGGGTATAGATACAGGCTGGGTATAGATACTGGCTGGGTATAGATACTGGCTGGGTATAGATACTGGCTGGGTATAGATACTGGCTGGGTATAGATACTGGCTGGGTATAGATACAGGCTGGGTATAGATACAGGCTGGGTATAGATACTGGCTGGGTATAGATACTGGCTGGGTATAGATACTGGCTGGGTATAGATACTGGCTGGGTATAGATACTGGCTGGGTATAGATACTGGCTGGGTATAGATACTGGCTGGGTATAGATACAGGCTGGGTATAGATACTGGCTGGGTATAGATACTGGCTGGGTATAGATACTGGCTGGGTATAGATACTGGCTGGGTATAGATACAGGCTGGGTATAGATACTGGCTGGGTATAGATACTGGCTGGGTATAGATACAGGCTGGGTATAGATACAGGCTGGGTATAGATACTGGCTGGGTATAGATACTGGCTGGGTATAGATACTAGCTGGGTATAGATACTGGCTGGGTATAGATACTGGCTGGGTATAGATACTGGCTGGGTATAGATAAAGGCTGGGTATAGATACTGGCTGAGTATAGATACTGGCTGGGTATAGATACTGGCTGGGTATAGATACTAGCTGGGTATAGATAATGTCTGGGTATAGATACTGGCTGGGTATAGATAATAGCTGGGTATAGATACTGGCTGGGTATAGATACTGGCTGGGTATAGATACTGGCTGGGTATAGATAAAGGCTGGGTATAGATACTGGCTGGGTATAGATAAAGGCTGGGTATAGATCCTGGCTGGGTATAGATAAAGGCTGGGTATAGATACTGGCTGGGTATAGATACTGGCTGGGTATAGATACTAGATTGCTGTAGATACTGTCTGGGTATAGATACTGCCTGGGTATAGGTACTGGCTGGGTATAGATACTGGCTGGGTATAGATACTGGCTGGTTATAGATACTGGCTGGGTATAGATACTGGCTGGGTATAGATACTAGCTGGGTATAGATACTGGCTGGGTATAGATACTGGCTGGGTATAGATACTGGCTGGGTATAGATACTGGCTGGGTATAGATAAAGGCTGGGTATAGATACTGGCTGGGTATAGATAAAGGCTGGGTATAGATCCTGGCTGGGTATAGATAAAGGCTGGGTATAGATACTGGCTGGGTATAGATACTGGCTGGGTATAGATACTAGATTGCTGTAGATACTGTCTGGGTATAGATACTGCCTGGGTATAGGTACTGGCTGGGTATAGATACTGGCTGGGTATAGATACTGGCTGGTTATAGATACTGGCTGGGTATAGATACTGGCTGGGTATAGATACTGGCTGGGTATAGATACTAGCTGGGTATAGATACTGGCTGGGTATAGATACTGGCTGGGTATAGATACTAGCTTGCTGTAGATACTGTCTGGGTATAGATAATGTCTGGGTATAGATAATGTCTGGGTATAGATACTGCCTGGGTATAGATACTGGCTGGGTATAGATACTGGCTGGGTATAGATACTGGCTGGGTATTGATTCTGGCTGGGTATAGATACTGGCTGAGTATTGATTCTGGCTGGGTATAGATAATGGCTGGGTATTGATTCTGGCTGGGTATAGATACTGGCTGGGTATTGATTCTGTCTGGGTATAGATAATGTCTGGGTATAGATACTGGCATGTGTCTGATGCATAGATTAGTAAAATGAAACATGCATATTATCTCAAATATGATGTTGGTCAATTTTCTAGTATTTATACTGATTTTGAAGTTCAGCATATTTGCCTTGTTCATCTATGATCACCTCTCTCTCTCTGACTCTCTCCCTCCCTCTCTTTTTCTCAACCCCCCCCCCCCCCAGTTTCGAACAAATGAAAGCATTAACTTTAAAATGCATACTGAAGATTTCTTCCCAAATAATTGAAAATGCACAGTAGGGGGATTTTTTATATGGTCCAGAGAGCTCCCCACATAAACCAAAGCTACTGTCATCCAGCCGCAGTAAGCCAGCAAAGGCAGAGATTCAACTCAGGGGCGTGTAACTTCTAACTCTCTCTCTCTCTCTCTCTCTCTCTCTCTCTCTCTCTCTCTCTCTCTCTCTCTCTCTCTCTCTCTCTCTCTCTCTCTCTCTCTCTCTCTCTCTCTCTCTCCCTGTCTCTCTCTCTCTCTCTCTCTCTCTCTCTCTCTCTCTCTCTCTCTCTCTCTCTCTCTCTCTCTGTCTCTGTCTCTGTCTCTGTCTCTGTCTCTCTCTCTCTCTCTCTCTCTCTCTCTCTCTCTCTCTCTCTCTCTCTCTCTCTCTCTCTCTCAAAAAACATCAAAGACAATGAGATATTCTTCAAAAGCTCAAGAAGTTCAAGAGTCTGTTTGTTTGCGTTAACCCTGAAGCCTTCTGCCCTAACCTTACTTCATATGGTAGATAGACCAAATGCAGAGATGGTTTTCCCCCCTATTAATTTCTTAAATCTCCATTTTAATTAATTGAGACACACTCAGACACACCCTGAACTGCATCTTCCGCTTTCTCCAGGTACATTAGCCCCTACACACACATTTATATTATCTCCTATAGCACTACCTATCATCCTCAGTGGTGCCTGTGCTGTGTGCTTGGCCAGAAGAAGGGGAATTATGATTTAGTTTTGGGAAGCACAAAAGCAACTCATTTATCACAGGCCTGCAGTTGTCATAACAGTACCATCCAGGCCATAATCCCAGATGAAAAATATAGCGCTGCGCTATGGACCACAGCAAGTCATTATTTCCCCATCCACTGACAATAAAACTAAATCAAAAGAGATATAAACAAGGGTTCCTGCTCTTTCTTCTCCTCCTCCAGGAGAATTTCATTCACTCACATATAGTTGACCTTGGGAGCACACTGCGTTCTATTATGCTGACATGGCTATGGGGAGCACAGAGCGGGATTTTTAGTAGGTCTATACATGCACTGTTCCTGCCTCTGTGTCGCAGGAAGATGACGTCACACCCTACCATGTAGTTGTGTTGTGCAAACCATTTTTCAAGGGAATTTTAATAACATTAGGTTAATTTACGCTTAACATAATCAATTTTTCAATTACATCAATATTTATAAAAAATGTAACCTCTTATTTTATTGATTGTTTATCATGAGACAAATTCTAAATTCTGTCTTATGCAAAAATGTCATAGGTCCATGCATCAGGAACAGTGTATATGAGATGATTATAAACAGGCTGTAAATTCCCTCTCAGAGAGAGAGAGATGATTTGCATTTGTTTGGCAAGCCAGCATCCAACAGGTGACATATCTATGGTGTTAGATAGCAAAGCCAGGGAACAAGGGAGTAATCCATAGGGTTCTGTATCTATCCACCATAACAAACAAGGAGCAGGCTAGATGTCAGGCCAGCTAGCATCACTAAATGATCCATTAAAGAAGGCAGACAGGGAAGAGAGGGGATGCTGGTCAGGGCAGTAGAGGCTAATATAGAGAAAAAACACTCACACGTGCACGCACACACACACATACAGTAAATGCACGCACACACACACATACAGTAAATGCACGCACACACACACATACAGTAAATGCACACGCACACACACACACACACACACACAGTAAATGCACACACACACACACACGTACAGTAAATGCACGCACACACACACATACAGTAAATGCACGCACACACACACATACATTAAATGCACACACACACACAGATACAGTAAATGCACGTGCACACACACATACAGTAAATGCACGCACACACACATACAGTAAATGCACACACACACACACACATATAGTAAATGCACACACACACACATACAGTAAATGCACACACACACACACATACAGTAAATGCACGTGCACACACATATACAGTAAATGCACACACACACACATATAGTAAATGCACGTGCACACAGACACATACAGTAAACACACACACACAAACACACACACACACACACACACACACGCACGCACGCACACACACACGCAGTAAATGCACACACACACACACACACACAACATGCACACACACACACACACACACACACACACACACACACACACACACACACACAACACACACACACACACACACACACACACACACACACACACACACACACACACACACGTAGTAAATGCACGCACACACACACATATAGTAAATGCACGCACACACACACATATAGTAAATGCATGCACACACACACATATAGTAAATGCACGCACACACACACATATAGTAAATGCACGTGCACACACACATACAGTAAATGCACACACACACACATATAGTAAATGCACGTGCACACAGACACATACAGTAAACACACACACACACACACACACACACACACACACACACACACACACACACACACACACACACACACACACACACACACACACACACACACACACACACACACACACACACACACACACACACACACACACACACACACACACATATAGTAAATGCACGTGCACACACACACTTACAGTAAATGCACGCACACACACATATATAGTAAATGCACGTGCACACACACACTTACAGTAAATGCACGCACACACACACATATAGTATATGCACGCACACACACACATATAGTAAATGCACGCACACACACATATAGTAAATGCACGTGCACACACACACTTACAGTAAATGCACGCACACACACACATATAGTAAATGCACGCACACACACATATAGTAAATGCACGCACACACACATATAGTAAATGCACACACACACATACAGTAAATGCACACACACACATATAGTAAATGCACGCACACACACACATATAGTAAATGCATGCACACACACACATATAGTAAATGCACACACACACATATAGTAAATGCATGCACACACACACATATAGTAAATGCATGCACACACACACGTATAGTAAATGCACGCACACACACACATATAGTAAATGCATGCACACACACACATATAGTAAATGCACGCACACACACACATATAGTAAATGCACGCACACACACACACACACATATAGTAAATGCACGCACACACACACATATAGTAAATGCACGCACACACACACATATAGTAAATGCACACACACACATACAGTAAATGCACACACACACATACAGTAAATGCACACACACACATACAGTAAATGCACACACACACACACACATACAGTAAATGCACGTGCACACACACATACAGTAAATGCACACACACACACATATAGTAAATGCACGCACACAGACACATACAGTAAACACACACACACACACACACACACATATAGTAAATGCACACACACACATATAGTAAATGCACGCACACACACACATATAGTAAATGCATGCACACACACACATATAGTAAATGCACGCACACACACACACATATAGTAAATGCACGCACACACACACATATAGTAAATGCACGCACACACACACATATAGTAAATGCACGCACACACACACACACACATATAGTAAATGCACGCACACACACACATATAGTAAATGCACGCACACACACACATATAGTAAATGCACACACACACATACAGTAAATGCACACACACACATACAGTAAATGCACACACACACATACAGTAAATGCACACACACACACACATACAGTAAATGCACGTGCACACACACATACAGTAAATGCACACACACACACATATAGTAAATGCACGTGCACACAGACACATACAGTAAACAACACACACACACACACACACACACATATAGTAAATGCACGCACACACACACACATATAGTAAATGCACGCACACACACACATATAGTAAATGCATGCACACACACACATATAGTAAATGCACGCACACACACACACATATAATAAATGCACGCACACACACACATATAGTAAATGCACGTGCACACACACATACAGTAAATGCACACACACACACATATCAAATCAAATCAAATTTTATTTGTCACATACACATGGTTAGCAGATGTTAATGCGAGTGTAGCGAAATGCTTGTGCTTCTAGTTCCGACAATGCAGTGATAACCAACAAGTAATCTAACTAACAATTCCAAAACTACTGTCTTATACACAGTGTAAGGGGATAAGGAACATGTACATAAGGATATATGAATGAGTGATGGTACAGAGCAGCATACAGTAGATGGTATCGAGTACAGTATATACATATGAGATGAGTGTGTAGACAAAGTAAACAAAGTGGCATAGTTAAAGTGGCTAGTGATACATGTGTTACATAAGGATGCAGTCGATGATGTAGAGTACAGTATATACATATGCATATGAGATGAATAATGTAGGGTAAGTAACATTATATAAGGTAGCATTGTTTAAAGTGGCTAGTGATATATTAAATGTACGTGTACACAGACACATACAGTAAATGCACGTGCACACAGACACATACAGTAAACACACACACACACACACACACACACACACACACACACACACACACACACACACACACACACACACACACACACACACACACACACACACACACACACACACACACACACACACACACACACACACACATATAGTAAATGCACGTGCACACACACACTTACAGTAAATGCACGCACACACACACATATAGTAAATGCACGTGCACACACACACTTACAGTAAATGCACGCACACACACACATATAGTAAATGCACGCACACACACACATATAGTAAATGCACGCACACACACATATAGTAAATGCACGTGCACACACACACTTACAGTAAATGCACGCACACACACACATATAGTAAATGCACGCACACACACATATAGTAAATGCACGCACACACACATATAGTAAATGCACACACACACATACAGTAAATGCACGCACACACACATATAGTAAATGCACGCCCACACACACATATAGTAAATGCACACACACACATACAGTAAATGCACACACACACATATAGTAAATGCATGCACACACATACAGTAAATGCACGCACACACACACATGCACACACACACACACACACACACACACACACACACACACACACACACACACACACACACACACACACACACACACACACACACACACACACACACGCACACACGCACACACGCACACACACACATAGTAAATGCACGCACACACACACACATACAGTAAATGCACGCACACACACACATATAGTAAATGCACACACACACACACACATATAGTAAATGCACGCACACACACACATATAGTAAATGCACGCACACACACACATATAGTAAATGCACACACACACATACAGTAAATGCACACACACACATACAGTAAATGCACACACACACACATACAGTAAATGCACGCACACACACACACATATAGTAAATGCACGCACACACACACACACACACACACACACACACACACACACACACACACACACACACACACACACACACACACACACACACACACACACACACACACACACACACACACACACACACACACACACACACACACACACACACACACACACACACACACACACACACACACACACACACACACACACACACACACACACACACACACACACATAGTAAATGCACGCACACACACACATAGTAAATGCACGCACACACACACATATAGTAAATGCACGCACACACACACATATAGTAAATGCACGCACACACACACATATAGTAAATGCACGCACACACACACATATAGTAAATGCACGCACACACACACATATAGTAAATGCACACACACACATACAGTAAATGCACACACACACATATAGTAAATGCACGCACACACATACAGTAAATGCACACACACACATATAGTAAATGCACGCACACACACACATATAGTAAATGCACGCACACACACACATATAGTAAATGCACACACACACACACATACAGTAAATGCACACACACACATATAGTAAATGCACACACACATATAGTAAATGCATGCACACACACACATAT